>NC_045161.1:10961009-10966009 GCF_900700415.2 Clupea harengus | reverse complement strand
TGTGTGTTCTCAGCGTGGGGAGCTGTTGGACCTGAGTAGTTCTGCATTCTCGTTGCGTGAGGACGGTTCCCTGCACATCACGTCTCCTGGAGGGAACGAGTCGGGGGAGTTCCTCTGTACCGCCACCAACGCAGCCGGATACGCCTCCAGAAAAGTCCAGCTCACCGTCTACGGTCTGTTTCTCTGCCTCTCCTCTCCTCTCCTCTCTTCTCCTCTCCTCTTCCACTTTTCACAATTGGCTTATGATATTAACTTTCTCTTGTGTGTGTGTGTGTGTGTGTGTGTGTGTGTGTGTTGTATGTATGTAGTGAGACCCAGACTGAATGGTGGAGATGGTGCAGGGCAGCATGTGTCTGGGGGGCCGCTGGAGGTGACTGTGATTGTGGGCAGTGATACCACCCTGCCCTGTGAGGTCCAGAGTGTCCCCCCACCAGTCATCAGCTGGTCCAGAGACAGACAGCTCATCTCCCCTCACTCGCCACGGTAACACACAAGCACACTCTCTCTCTTTCTCTCGCTCTCTCTATCTCTCGCTCTCTCTCTCTAATGACTTATAGTTACAAGCATAAATGTTGACATTCACCCTGCAATGTTTTTATATACGTACAGTATGTGTTACATACAGTGGGGAAAATAAGTATTTGAACCCCTGCCGATTTCGCAAGTTTGACCACTTGTAAAGAAATGTGTGATCTATAATTGTAATAGTAGGTGTATTTTAACAGTGAGAAACAGAATATCAACAAAAAAAATCCAGAAAACTGCATTTTATAACATTTATGACTTAATTTGCATTTGATGCAGAAAATAAGTATTTGAACCTCTAGCAAAACATGACTTAGTACTTGGTGGAATAACCCTTGTTGGCAAGCACAGACGTCAGACTTTTCTTGTAGTTGGTCACCAGGTTTACACACATCTCAGGAGGGATTTTGGTCGACTCCTCTTTGCAGATCCTCTCCAAATCCTTAAAGGTTGCGTTTTCGATGGGAGGGAATGAGGGAATGAGGTTCAAGCCCAATATTCCACGTTACATGGCCCCATCCATAGTCCCCTCGATGCAGTGGAGTCGTCCTGTACCCTTGGCAGAGAAACAGCCCCAAAGCATAATGTTTCCACCTCCATGCTTGATGGTGGGGATGGTGTCATATTCAGCATTCTTCCCCCTCCAAACTCGGCAAGTCGAGTTGATGCCAAAGAGCTTGATTTTAGTCTCATCTGACCACATCCTGTCTCCCAATCCTCCTTAGAATCATTTAAGTGTTCATTGGCAAACTTCAGACGGCCCTGTACATGTGCTTCCTTGAGCAGGGGGACCTTGCGAGTGCTGCAGTACTTCAAACCATTACGGCGTAGTGTGTTGCCAATGGTTTTCTTGGTGACTGTGGTCCCAGCTGCCTTGAGATCATTCACAAGCTCCCCCTGTGTAGTTCTGGGGTTATTCTGCACCTTTCGGATGATCACCGATACCGCACGAGGGGATATCTTGCATGGAGCCCCAGACGTAGAGCGATTGACAGTTGTTTGGTGTTGCTTCCATTAACGAATAATCGCACCAATAGTTGTCTGCTTCTCACCAAGCTGCTTGCCGATGGTTTTGTAACCCATTCCAGCCTTGTGCAGGTCTACAATCTTATCTCTGACGTCCTTGGTCAACTCTTTGGTCTTGCCCATGGTGGTGAGGTTGAAGGTGTGAAGTATGATTCTTTGGACAGGTTTCTTTTATACACTTCACCAGTTGAGATCAGGTGTACCTTGTTAGGCCTAATGAGGACTAATCTGTGTGCTTCTTGGGCACATAACTGGTCATTGGGAGCCAGAATTCTTGCTGTTTGCTTGGGGGTTCAAATACTTATTTTCTGCATCAAATACAAATAAAGTCATAAATGTTATAAAATGCAGTTTTCTGGATTTGTTTGTTGATATTCTATTTCTCACTGTTAAAAACTGTATGTGTGTGTGTGTGCTTTTGTATGGTTTCTCGACAGGCACACACAGCTTCCCTCTGGCTCTCTGAAAATTCTGGACACGCGTGTGGCAGACAGTGGCCTCTATGTGTGTGTGGCCTCCAACATTGCCGGCAACTTTACACAGACTGTCCGACTAAGTGTCCACGGTATGTAAGCTTTTGATTTGTGTGTATGTGTGTGTGTGTGTGTGTGAGTGTGTGAGTGTGCGTGTGTGTGTGTGTGTGTGTGTGTGTGTGTGTGTGTGTGTGTGTGTGTGTGTGTGTGTGTGTGTGTGTGTGTGTGTGTGTGTGTGTGTGTGTGTGCCTGCCTGCCTGCCTGCCTGCCTGTTTGGTTAAGTCTTTGCATTTGCAGAATTGTCTGTATGCAGTTTTGTTTCTATCTGTGTTAATCCGCGTGCGTATATGTCTGTGTGTACATGAATGTGCTAATGTGTTGATCTCTGTGCCATGTGCGCTGTGGCCTGTAGCCTGTAGCCTGTGGTCCAGCTGTGCTTACCTCAGCCCACCAAACAACCACAGGGCTGAGCTCCCATCTCGGCTGTTCGAAACCTGATTACTATTCATAACAAACCCCGTGTGTCTCTCAAGCCAGACAATTAAAGGCAGAAAAGTCCATACCAGATTATCTTTCAAACCTTATTTACAGCAACTTCAGTCTTTCTTTAGATGAACATTATTATTGGATGTAAATACCGTATACTGTTGCTTACTTCTTTGGCTCCCATTTGTATCAGAATTGACATAATATATAATAAGAATACAGCTACTCATTAAGATTTGAGCCTTCGTTGGTACTCAAACTATGGTCTGTCTGTTGAGCTCTCGTGTCATGTGGCCCCTTGGTGAACAACAGGGATAGGTCAGGGGTTGGTGTGATGTCTCACGTCATTATAAAATGCATAGTCAGTGGGAGATTTCCTGTTCAGTGTCCTGATTTTCTTACCTCACTTTTGTCTTTAAGTTTTTCTGTCCATCGCACACTCTCTTCTGCATCCCTCACTCTGAGTCTGTTTCTTCTGCCCTCGTCTGGACACGGTAGCTGAGCTGAAATCCATCCTCTTATGATAATAAACAGCTCAGACTCTTTGGCCTGGGCTCTCGTCCAATCATCACACAGCTTGCTCGCTGGCTCTTTACTGATTGGTCCCGTCCCTGTGCAGGAAGGAAGCTGCCCCTGCCAAACTTTGCTCCCGGCAAAGCTTTCCCGGCAAGTTAGTGTGCGAGGTCTGTCCAAGCCTGCTCGTTAAAATCAGCCTTACAAGCCCAGGAAAATAGACACGCCAAGCTCTCTCTCGCTCTCCCTCTCTCTCTCTCTCTCTCTCTCTCTCTCTCTCCTTCCCTCTCCCCCCTCTGCCTCTCTGTATCCCTCTGTCTGTCTTTCTATCTCTCTCTCGATGCTTACTTTATTTCTGTATTTCAGCGGCTGTTGGTTTAGAGGCTGTTAAGTTTGGGTTTATAGGTGTCTGGTTTGTCAGTTGTGTGTCCTTTTCTGGGGGAACACTGTAAGGCCTGGGGCATGCTGGAGCTGAACAAACCTGGCTGAACCGGGCAACAGTCAAAAGACCTGAGAGACATGAACAGAGAGGAGAGAGAGAGAAAGAGAGAGAGAGAGAGAGAGAGAGAGAGAGAAAGGGATTTTACAGACATACAAAAACAGAGAAACAAGTTAAGTAAAGAAACAAGTTATGAGCTTACCTTTGGGTGGAAATAGAGATGGGGGGAATGTACACATGAGAAAGAGAAGTCCTACAGATTTTGTATAACACTTTTCTGGTAGGGCGAGGTGGGTCAGGGATGCTGGCACCTAAAGAGTGTGTGTGTGTGTGTGTGTGTGTGTGTGTGTGTGTGTCTGTGTGTCTGTGTGTGAGAGAGAGAGAGAGGCAAAGAGAGAGAGAGAGGAAGAGAGAGATGATGCGGCTCTCAGGTATGGAGATGGGCATGGCCTCACCACGACTGAGCCCTGGGAGCTGTAATTAGCCTGGAGCCATGCGGGGCTCTTACAGAGATTACAGTCATTCAGAGAGGCGTGAGGAGGCTTCCTCATGGCTAATCCTCCACTACTGCTTCATTAGCGCTCGCTAGCGCTCTAATCACATATGGATGGCTTTTATTTGGGGCCGCCGGGGCTGTCTGTGGTGGCTGGGGAAACACAAAGGTACTTGGGCCAGCTGGAAACAGAGCTCCTCACATGGAGAAGGATGCTAACACTGAAGTGTGGAGTATGAGAATTAAATCAAATGACTCTGAATGAGTGTAATAGGGAAAATAGCATGGCGTTCCTTAGTGAATTACCTAATGTGTAATCTACTAGAAATGACATCAAAGGTTCTGTTAGAGGTTCATCATTTAATACATGAAGAAATGAACAAAGGAGCCAAACAAGAAGATGATAAAAAGCAATTCATTACTTAGAAACAATGATGCAGAACTTTTTTAAATGGTAAATGGGATTAAATGGTAACCCTGGGTCCTCCAGAATCAGAGACTGTTCATTTATATGCCTGTACATGCCTGTCTCTTGTCCTCCGTCCCATCAGTCCCTCCCAGCATCCAGCCAGGGCCCCGTCTGATGAAGGTGCAGGTGGGCCACCCCGTGGAGCTGCCCTGTGTGGCCCAGGGCGTGCCGGAACCTTCCATCAGCTGGCTGAAGGACGGCACAGCCCTGGAGGTGAGCAGGGGCAACTACCGCTCCTCTGTCGACGGTTCACTAACGCTGAGGAAGGTGGGTCTCGATGACGAGGGGGTCTACACCTGCAGGGCCAGCAACATCGCTGGACAAGACGAGGCCAACATCCAGATCCTGGTCCAAGGTAGGCCTCTCTAGACCATCTCACAGGGGTACATAAGATGGGGCCTATGGCTATTTCTAGTTTGTGCAGTGTGGTGTGAGACCTGATCAGTGTTTCTTCTCTGCCTTGCTCAACAGTGCCCCCAGTGGTGGAGGTGTCAGAGCCTCCCTTCAACAGCCCTCTTCAAGAGCGCGTGGCCAACCAGCGCATCGCATTCCCCTGCCCAGCCAAAGGTCAGACTC
>NC_045161.1:10941009-10958509 GCF_900700415.2 Clupea harengus | reverse complement strand
CACACACATACACACACACACACACACACAATACTTGACAGGTGCATACACACACACACACACAAACATACACACACACACAAACATACACACACACACAAATAGACACACCATACCTAACAGGTCTTTCTTTTTTGCCAATATTGTACCACACTTTTATTGTTTTCATTTTTTTTATATTTTTGTTACTTCACTGTAGGATCTATCTCATCTGTGTTGAAAATTGATTAGTAAGTAAGATGTAAATAGTAAATTGTAGCATATTACTACTACAACCATTGCTACAATGTGAATTCATTTTTTATTTTAAATCACATAGAGGTAGTGTATTTATAGCTCTTGAATGAAGGGATCTGTGTGTGTGTGTGTGTGTGTGTGTGTGTGTGTGTGTGGGATTGGGATTGGGATTGGATACAAACTCTAACCTCTGTCCTCAGTCCCCCCCAGCGTCATCGGGACAGGTGCACCCCGAGACGTCTCCGCCATCCTCAACAAGGAGGTCAACCTGGAGTGCAGGGTCAGAGGGGAGCCGTTTCCCACAATTCAGTGGTACAAAGACAGGAAGTGAGTAAAATGTTTGAGTGCTCTTCAACTTAGTAAGTGCCTTTCTCTGCTTTTCTAGCTAATGAGTATATGAGTATATGTTTGTTCCCCACCCTCATCTTTTTTTCTTTTTCTCCCCTTTCCCTTTCTCTCTTTTTCTTTCTCTCTCTCTTTCTCTGTCTCACGCACAGGCTGGTATTTGTGGGTGACCCTAATGTAGAGGTACTAGACAGAGGTCAGGTTCTGAAGATTAAGAGTGCTCGTTTGGGAGACCAAGCCCACTACCACTGCAGCGTCACCAATGCAGCCGGAAAGCAGTCCAAAGACTTCAACCTCAGCATATATGGTATATGTGTGTGTGTGTGTATGTGTGTAGATGGGTTCATATACATTAACTACAGTGGCCGCTACAATGTGTATATACACATGTACATGCAAGAAAATGGAGTGAAAGGTCATTTTTGAATAGTGTAAAAATACAGAAGATTTGAGATTAGAGATTCTCATACGATATAAGTGAAAGATGAGTTGTATGTTGATGAGAGTAGCAGCAGTTGTGTGTGTGTGTGTGTGTGTGCCTGTGTGTGTGTGTGCCTGTGTGTGTGTGTGTGCCTGTGTGCGTATTAACCAAAATCTAATTTGACCTCCCCTGCTCTTCCAGTGCCCCCAAGCATCAAGGGTGGTAACATGACGTCGGATGTGACGGCGCTGCTGGACACCATGGTGACTCTGGAGTGTGAGGCGCGGGGCGTGCCCCTGCCCGCCATCACCTGGCTGAAGGGCGGCGAGCCGCTTCTGTCCAGCCGGCAGACGCAGTACGTAGACCGCGGACGCCTCCTCAAGATCCCGCGCGTGCAGGAGGCTGACGCCGGACGCTACACCTGCAGGGTGACCAGCGTCGCCGGCACAGCCGATAAACACTACCACCTGGATGTCTATGGTGAGCCGATTGCTTCCATGTCTCCGCTATCCCAACCTGTCTGGCTGATGTTTTTATGCAGCCATGTTTGATGTCATTCAGATCCAGGGGAAGGTGCAGTGTATTTTGCATTGTGCAGCAAATATTAGATGATAAATAGAATGATTAGTTTAAACACAGCAGTAAGTGAAATAATCAAGTTATCAATGATAACATCATGATAATGATCTGGAATAATCTCTCTTTCCTTTCTCTCTCTCTCTCTCACACACAGTTCCTCCCTCCATCCTGGGTGGAGGGGACATCCCGGCGGAGCGCAAGGTGGTGTTGACCGAGGGTCTGACTCTGGAGTGTGAAGCGGACGGCCACCCTGCTCCCGCCCTGAGCTGGCTCAAAGATGGCGTTCCGGTACGTTCCGGAGAGAAGCTCCAGGTCCTGGACCAGGGTCGCCGGATCCAGGTCCTCAACGCCAGCCCGTCCGACACCGGACGTTACGTGTGTGTGGCAACCAGCGTTGCCGGGGAAACGGAGATGAAATATGATGTCAGCGTTCTAGGTACACAAGTACACACTTGTACACACACAGAGTCACAAACCTAGTAACCCACTTGTGCACTATCCAGAAAGACACAGAAATGTGCACACTGATTGTAAACATGCACAGCTACTCAAGGAATGCCAGACGCATTAAACACATGCACACCGTTTATAACATTCCCAATGACTTATCAGGGATTTCTCTTGATACACCAGTCTGAAAAGAAAGCCAACAGCCAGCATCACCCTTGCCAAGAAATGTCCCATAAAAATAATAGATTATAACATCCTTTCCTTTTAACAGCGGTGCAGAGCTGACCTTGGGGTGTGTGATTAGAGATAACTCATCTCTAGACTTTATGGATCAGAACTGAGAACAATGCCAGACCATTTATAGGCCGAGTCGGAGATGTATGTTGTGGCTGTGGGGGTGATAATCTGTACATCTGGAGGTGATAAGCCCTGAGCTAGCAGGTGATAATCTGTGGATCGCAAGGTGATAATCGCTGGGTCAGCCTTTGTTTTTTTAATCATAGCGCAGAGTCTGTGAGAAAGGGAGAGGAGAGAAAAAGGGAGAGAAAAAGGGAGGACGAATTAAGAGTGTTTTTTATTATTTCTGACAAGATTCTCCAAAGAGTTTAAATCTTGTTGCAGCACAACACGCTGGACTTGGTTGCAGACCAGGTCGCCATGTGCTAATGAAAAATCATCTGTGAACATGTGTTGAAAATATGAGCGCAACCCTTTAAAATGGGACAGACAACCCCACCCCTTGCCTCATCTTCCCCAGTCCCCCCCCCCCCCCCTTCTCTCACCCTAGCATCTGGCTGACAGACCCCAGTGAGTCAATCCAGAAGTGTTTAGCATTAACAGCACACAATGGAGGGAGCAGAAATACAATGCGCTGCCAATGAGGTAATGATTGTCATTCAGGAGAGTGAAATAAACACAGCCAGTGTGAAGAAAAAAGGAAGAAAGAGGTTTTGCGAAGGCGGGAGAGAATGAGAACGGCATGCGTAATGTTGAGATTATGGGAGCAGCTGGGAGACCAGATGCATCCGTGGTGTTTTGCGAGCAAATGTTTGTCTGAGTGTTGCTTGATAGATGGTCTTTATGCACGTATGTACTTTTCTTTAATCTCATTCCAAAACGCATCTATCAAAATACTCAAGGCAAGCAAATGCATTCTCAGCTGATCCGACTGGTGATGTGATGCTAAGTTATGTGAAAGAAGTTCTTTGTGTAATTAATGTGTAATTTTACAGGAGTAGTATATGACTATTAACATGTTATAAGCTGTTTATAAATGTTGTAAGACATCATTGTCCTGTGTCTCAGTGCCCCCAGATATAGAGGGAGTGGAGGAGAAGACTGATATGACTGTTGTCATCAACAACCTGCTGGAACTGGAATGTGATGTTACTGGAACACCTACACCTGTTATCACGTAAGAAACACAAACAAACACACACACACACACACACACACACACACACGCACACACACAGACACACACACACACACACACACACACACACACACAAACTAGTCACAGACGCAAGCACTCATATTCACACTGAAATATCAGTGAAATTCAGAAGCACACACAATAACTTGATTATATTTGATCATCTACATCTCTCTCTCTCTCTCTCTGTCTCTCTCTCTGTCTCTCTCTCTCTCTCTCTCTCTCTCTCTCTCTCTCTCTCTCTCTCTAGTTGGCTGAAGGACGGTCAGCCGGTGAGGCAGGGGGAGAGGGTGCGCATTGGGAGTGGGGGTCGGCGGCTGGTCATCTCTCGTGCTCAGGTGTCGGACACGGCACGCTTCCAGTGTATTGCCACCAACGAGGCGGGAGAGCAGGAGAGAGAGTTCAACGTGGCTGTGCATGGTAACGCCCACAGATACGCCCACTGTTACGCCCACGGACACGCCCACATACCCCCAACAACACCCACATTATACACTTCTTAAGTCATGGGTATCTTGTCGCTTCAAGCAAAGTACATGTTGTCAGTGCAAGTCTAAATGCATATTGTAAATGGATTGGAACTGTTCTTTTATTTATGCAAATTTTCTGATGTGACTTATTCTCTAGATGTATTAGAAATATGGAAATCAGATAGAAAAGTCATGATTAGCACATTATACAGTAGGTACTCCCATGACAATATATTATGGATTAATGATGCAGATTTGAAGTGAAATCACTTTTACACCAGCAGATCTACAACTCCTGAGTCTTGTTGTAATTTGACATTTCACATTCTAAGCAAGTTTTTGCCTTTTTATCTCCTTGCTCTCAAATGGAAGTGTCCTGATTCTGAGGTAAAGAGATGCTTACCTGTGTGTTCAGATGCCTACCCATGTGCTTAGATGACGTAATAACCAAGAACTAATTCATTATTTCTTCCCCTCTCTCTTGATGACTCTCTCTTTCTCCACCAGTTCCTCCATCCATCCGCTCCACGGGCCATGTAGAGCGCTCAGTGGTCCTCCAGCGTCCCATAAGCCTCCAGTGTGTGGCCAGTGGCATCCCTGCTCCCAGCATCACCTGGCTCAAAGATGGCCGCCATGTGGACACCACACAAGAGTATCTGAAGGTATCGCCCATGTCAAACTTGCTTCTCTCAAAACATATTGAGTAACTTTCTCTGTTGCCCATATACCTAATTTTGTCTCTTACGTTTGTCTTCCTTCACCATATTTCTGTCTCTCTGTCACTTTCATCACCCTCTTTTCATTTCTCTGTCCCCAGCTGGAATCAGGTGGGAAGACTCTACACATCACCCAGGCCAGACTAGAGGATGCTGGGAAATACACGTGTGTGGCCACCAACGCTGCTGGCGAGGCCCAGCAACACATCCGACTCAGCGTCCACGGTATGGATGTGACAGAGCCAGTCAGATTACAAGCCAAGTACTGCCAGTATATGTCCCTGACTCTGATTGTTGCACCACAGAGCCTCCCAGCATCCTATTTGACGAAGACTCTGTCAATCACACCATCGTGGCCGGCTACCCAACTCAGCTGAAGTGCAAGGTGTCAGGAAGTCCATTGCCAGGTAGGTCCCTCTCAGGTCACCTCTCAGTGTCACATTATGTGTTACATCACAGCTTGACAAGCGCTTTTTTGCAGAGGTGTGTGACAGGACAGGAAA
This sequence comes from Clupea harengus, assembly GCF_900700415.2. Classification (NCBI taxonomy): domain Eukaryota; kingdom Metazoa; phylum Chordata; class Actinopteri; order Clupeiformes; family Clupeidae; genus Clupea; species Clupea harengus. The sequence goes on along the minus strand of NC_045161.1, from coordinate 10,953,353 downwards.
TGTCATCATAAACAGTTTGAGCAGCCAAAGACACTTCGCCCTTCACCCTGATATTGTCACTTTAGTCTATGTGCCTGTGCTCACAGATGGATCTGTCTAGTGTCAGTTCAGTTTAAACAGGTTCAGTAGAGTCTGTGCTTTAGACGCCGTTCTCTATGCCTTAGACGTCCTCTCTATTCCCCGGCGGCGGCGGCTGTTTGCAGGCTACAATCGGTGCAGGAATGCGTCTCTGCCTCTCAGGCCGCTTACAGACAGACAGGCAGACAGACAGTTTGGCCCGAGAGGAGAGCGGAGATCAAACACCTCATCAGAGCTGGCCCTAAATCACCTGCGCACTGAACTAGGAGACTGGAGATCCAGCCAAACCGCACACAGAGAGAGAATGAGAAACATGGAAAGACAGAAAGTAAAGACACATGTAGATGGAGCTAAGTAATAGCGGTATCAGTCAAGCAAAAGGTTGATTTACTGAAAAGGACATTTTGATAACGGTCTACCAAGGCTGTGTGCCTTCCCCATGATTACACCTATTTAGGCATGTCAAAGTGGAAAGAAGCTGCAATCCAAATGAATAAATCAGCTAGCAGACTGAGTTTCACTGGAATTTTTGCAGAGATTCCTAGTGGAACAGATTAACAGAGCGATCTTTAAATTTTTAGACAAACAGATATAACTTCCAAACAGAATATGCTGTAGAAGAGGAGAAGAGGTGACCCAATCCATCTTTTTCTCTCTGTAGCTGTGACCTGGTATAAGGACGGGCGACCTCTGAGCTCAGCGGCCGGCGTGACCCTGCTGAACCGGGGTCAGGTGCTGGAGCTCAGCCGCGCTCAGGTGTCAGACACCGGGGCGTACCGCTGCGTGGCAATCAGTGTAGCGGGCAGCACGGAGCTCACACACACACTCCAGGTGTATGGTGAGTAAGAGTTGTGTCTCTGTGTGAGAGAGAGTGTATCGCTGCAGGTGGTCAGTATGCAGCAGGCAGTGGCATGTGTGCTTGTGTGTGTGTGTGTGTGTGTGTGTGTGTGTGTGTGTGTGTGTGTGTCTATCCCACCTTCTTTTGCTGTTTCTCTGATCTCTTTCTGATGCACTCTCTCTTTTTTCTCTCCATCTCTCCTTCTTTCTCTCAGTGCCTCCGTCCATCTCCAGTGATGGTGGGCTGGTGTCAGTGGTGGTGAATGAGGCCGTGCGGCTGGAGTGTGAGGCCTCAGGTGTGCCAACACCCGGCCTCACCTGGCTCAAGGACGGCAGCCCAGTCACCAGCGTCTCCCCGGGCCTACAGGTGTGTGTGTGCGTTTGTGTGTATGTGTTTGTGTGTGTGTGTGTTTGTGTGTGTGTGTGTTTGTGTTGATGTGTGTGTTTAGAGGTATAGAAGGCATGGCCTTCATTATATATGTAAGTAGTTTGTGTTTATGTGTGTATTGCTTTATTTTGATTGAGAAATGTTACTTGTATTTTGGCATCTGTGCTGTTGTCTGTGCCACTGCATTGTACTGGTGTTTGCTAGACTGAGTGTGCATTTCTGCTGCATTCTACATGTTTGGGATGTTTAGGTATCATCTTTCAGTATATCCTATATTGACGTATTGTATATGCATGTCTGTGTGTGTGTGTGTGTGTGTGTGTGTGTGTTTGTATTAATGTGTATGTGTGTGTGTGTGCGCGCGTGTGTGTGTGTGTGTGTAGGTGTTGTCTGCAGGCAAGTTGTTGGCCTTCAGCAGTGCCTTAGTGAGTGATGCTGGCCGCTACACCTGTGTGGCTGTCAATGCTGGGGGAGAGACCCAAAAGGACTATGATCTTAGAGTCTACGGTGAGTGTGTGTGTGTGTTTGTGTGTGTGTGTGTGTGTGTGTGAGTGTGTGTGTGTGTGAGTGTGCGTGTGCGTGTTCCTGTGAGTGAGTCAGTCAGTCTGAAAGAGAGAGAGAAGGGAAGCCCATTTGTTAAGCTATAATATTAGTAAAACATCCTTACAAGGTTTTTGGCAACGACTGAAATATTACATTCAGAAAGGAAATGTTGTAAACGTTTGCACTGTGTGCTAAAATCAACTGAGCTTTTATAACAGACATTAGCGCTGATGTTTCAATTAAATAAGACCATAAATCACTGTGGGCTGTGAGGGGATATGAGCTACGTAAAGCTGGAGGTTTTAACAAGCTAATTGGAAAGTTATGGCCTTATGACTTTGACTGATGATTTGTTGGTCTTGGCAATAAAAATCTACAGCTCCCATTAAGCACAGAGAGTCAAGGGGAAGCAGGGAGAGGAAGAAGAGAAAGATTGAGTGAGTGAGAGACAGACAGAGAGAGGGAGACAGAGAGAGAGAGAGAGAGAGAGAGAGAGAGAGAGAGAGAGAGAGAGAGTTATAGTTATGTTCTGCGACATCCTGTGTTAGCTATTCTAAATATACAACTTAAGTTGTACTGTGCTAAAACAGTTTTATGATTTCATTCAGTCTGAAGTTAATGTAGTGTGGCAAAAATGGAGAAGGTATAAATGAGTATAAAAGTATGTGTGTGTTTGCATGTGTTTATTCACTAAAATGGAGAGAGTATAAAAGTATGTGTGTGTTTATTCACTAAAGTGCCGCCTAACATTATGGGCGAGGAGGTGAATGCCACGGTGCTGATGGGACGGCCGGTGGAGCTGCGTTGCCAGAGCGATGCCATCCCCCCACCAACACTGACCTGGCGTAAGGACGGGCGCCCGCTCTACAGAAGGCCAGGCACCACAGTGTCTGAGGACGGCAGTCTGCTGAAGGTACACATACACACTCATACTAACACACTGATAAAAATACACTCACACACACATAATAACACACTGATAAAAACACATTTCAAACATTTATGAATGTCCACGATGGGTGAAAATGAAATATAGGACATAAATGCTAAGGTACGTGCACACACACGCACACGCACACGCACACGCACACGCACACGCACACGCACACGCACACGCACACGCACACACATGGCAGACATTCACCAAAGCATGCTTTCATACACACAATCCGAGTGATGTGTATTATTTTCACTGTTGCCAGATAAGCAGTGCTCAGGTGCAGGACGCAGGCAGATACACCTGTGAGGCCACCAATGTGGCGGGCAAAACCGAGAAGAACTACAACCTCAACGTGTGGGGTGAGTTCAACCTCTTTGTTGACCCCTGACATTTAACCTTTCCCTGACAGTAGCAGTGAACCTGTACCTCTGACAGTTTAGCCTACAGCCTCAAGCGCTGGCCTGTTCTTTGTGTTAAGCGTACTCAAAAGGTGTATGCAGTAGTTAATGGATGGACTGTCCCTTTCAGACGGTTGCATTCATTTTCATTGAATGAATTTGAGGCTTGTAAGACCATATAATATCGCAAAACATCTCATCTGGGGCCCTATTTAAAGCACTTTCATTTCCAAATCTGATTAGAACTTCTTTGTTAGTTTCTGTTTGTTCAAACATTTGATGTTTTCATTATGAAATGCACAATTGTTATGAGCATTTGATTTGAACTGCCCCACTAACTTCCCCTATTTGATCTCACCTTAATTTCTTTCTCTCTCTCTCTCTCTCTCTCTCTCTCTCTCTCTTCCTCTCTCTCCCTCTCTCTCTGTCTGTCTGTCTCTGTTTCTCTTTCTCTCTATCTCTCTGTCTCTCTCTCTCTCTCTCTCTCTCTCTCGCTCTCTCTCTGTCTCTGTCTCTCTCTGTCTCTCTCTCTCTCTCTGTCTCTCTCTCTGTCTGTCTCTGTCTGTCCCTCAGTGCCCCCCAGTATCCGTGGCTCTGAGGAGGTGTCTCCTCTAACGGTGGTGGAGGGCAGTCTCATCTCCCTAGTGTGTGAGTCCAGTGGCATCCCCCCACCCAGCCTCACCTGGAAGAAAGATGGTGAGACATGACCTTCATCGTAATGATTATCATCACCACCATCATCACCATCATCCTCATCATACTCATATTTATTTATTCTTGCTTCTAATAAATGAGTAACATCTTTTCTATGTGTGTGTGTGTGTGTGTGTGTGTGTGTGTGTCTGGATGTGTGTGTGTGTGTGTGTGTGTGTGTGTGTGTGTGTGTGTGTGTGTGTGTGTGTGTGTGTGTGTGTGTGTGTGTGTTTGCAGGCTCTGAGTTGAAAGCAGACGCTCGTGTGCGTGTTCTCTCTGGCGGGAGACAGCTGCAGATCTCCAGTGCAGAACACACAGACACCGCCTCCTACAACTGCCTGGCATCCAGTGACGCCGGCAATGCCATGAAGGAATACAGTCTGCAAGTTTATGGTAAACACACACACACACACAGAAATACATCTCACTCTCAGAGCAAAGGGCCAGAATACACACACATACACACACACACACACACAGACCCCCACACACATAGAGACATACACACACACCCCTTTTGTGAAGCACACACTCATACACACTGCCAGTTCAGCTCATCCTTATACACACACACACACACACACACCTGCTGTGAAGCACACCCTCACTCTTACTCACCCGGTCTTCTCACTTCAGTTCGCCCTTCCATCAGACGCAGCGGGCCAGCGGAGCTGACGGTGACCCGCGGCACCGACGTCACGCTGGAGTGTGAGGCTGAGGGCGTGCCCCGCCCCGCCATCACCTGGCTGAAGGACGGCCGGCCCGTCACCCACGGCAACGGTGCTCAGGTCCTCAGCGATGGGCGCCTGCTGCAGATCCGAGAGGCCCGGGTATCGGACACGGGGCGGTACACGTGCGTGGCCGTTAATGTGGCCGGGACCACCGACAGCAAGTATGACGTCAATGTGCACGGTGAGTGAGTGTGTGTGTGTGTGTGTGTTGTGTGTATGTGTTTGGCTTAGTGAGTGTCTGGTTGTGTGTAGTTGTAGGTGGGTGAGTTTATATGTGCATATTTTCATAGTGCATATTTCCTCTTACTGCTGGTGTATTTAAGATTTAAGTCACCTAATTACCTCATAATTAGTATACTTAACACACCCTATACTATAGAAGATAAATACCATCTGATTGAGTTATTAAATTGATTTAAATTAACACAGTTCTTTGACTGTTTAGAACACTTCTACATCCATTTCAGTGTCTATTACTTTTGTGTCTATTACTCTAAGACTTTTGTGTCTGTATTAACTTTTGTGTGTGTGTGTGTGTGTGTGTGTGTGTGTGTGTGTGTGTGTTTGTGTTTGTGTGTCACTTGCAGTTCCCCCCAGCATCACGGGTCAGACTGTGGCGCCTCAGAATGTGAGTGTGGTGGTGCGGAACCCTGTGACTCTGACGTGTGAGGCGTCAGGCATCCCCCTGCCCTCCATCACCTGGCTCAAAGACAGCAAGCCCGTCAGCGCCTCCAGCTCTGTACGCATCATCTCAGGTGGTGTGTGTGTGTGTGTGTGTGTGTGTGTGTGTGAGTGTGTGTGTGTGTGAGTGTGTGTCTGGATTGCCCTGGTCTTTCTGGACTTCTCCATGCTCAGGTCACAGAGGTATATGTGTCACTGGAGTGCTCTAGACAAGAGGCTCCTTGTCAGCAGTTTGTCCCGTGCACCACACTTTGGGAAACCTGGCTCTACATCACGCTGACACACATGACATGTCACTGTATTTCGCCACAGACACGGCACTCAAGAACTCATCAATGGATTTGACTACACACAAGTCTGTAGTTGCCAGTCACTCATGTTTGAAAAACTAACTTTTGAAAAGCTTTATCTCAGCACACTAGACTTGTCCATGATATGGTATTCTTTCAGAGTATAATTCTGCTAATTACAGAATTAAAAATACCAAGCCTAAATCAAAGTACTTAAAAATGAACGTCCTAGAAAACCCGCTCAGTGGTGGAGCGCAAACCCAGATGAGCTTAGGTCTGACTGCAGTGCAAGTGCTCTAGCTGAGGGTCCCTGATACTGAATTGGGACTCAGCCTGTGGAGGGGAGGGCGAATTGTGTGTATGTGTGTGTGTGTGTGTGTGTGTCTGGGACACCACCCAGGAGCGCCGCTCTGCTGGCCAGGGGGGTTGCTGGGCGGACAGGAGCGATAGATCAACTTTAATAAGCTGCTATCAGATGGCCGGGGGACGAGAGGCCAGAAACCACTACAGAGGACAGGAAGAGCTTAAGAAGAATAACAGAGGACAGCAGGGCTCTTTGGTTTCAATAACTACGGGAGTGTTGCTCCAAAGTAAACACACGTGCATGCACACACACACACACACACACACACACACACAGACACACACACACACACACAGACACACACATACACACACACACAATGGCTTAGGAGTATCGTACACACACATACACAGCCATCTATTCACACACACAGACACAAAGAAAAAAGGAGGTTTGTGTGTGTGTGTGTGTGTGTGTGTGTGTGTGTGTATGTGGGCCACCAGTTAGTGGTTCATTAGTCTCATCCCTGACTTAAAATGGGCTTCTGTCCATCTTCAAAGAACTGTCTGACCAGGTCACACTTGCTTAAAACAACTCTTAGTGTGTGGTTGTGTGTGTGATAGAGAGTGGGACTGTATAATGAATATTTGCTCAGGTGATTTTTTGAAAGATGTGAGGATAAGCGAGACTGAAAACAACTGTTGATTCCTGTTGGGGAGTCAGCCCTTCTGTTTTTACAGCTGTTGCTGGCAGCCCTCCTGTTTCCACAGCAACTGCCCCTGTGGTTATGTGGCCTGATTTCCTACCGGAAGTGAGCACAGCAGAACAGGAGCTCCTGAATAGTTCATTTGCAGACTTTACAACTACGATAGTCACCCACAGTGATGAATCACACAGCACCCAATCATAAAAAAGTGTATGTGATTTTCAGGGGGTCGGAGCTTGCGTCTGATGCATGCAGCAGTGGAGGATGCTGGGAGATACACCTGCATTGTGTCCAACCCTGCTGGGGAGGAGCGCATGAACTTTGACCTGGACATACTTGGTATGAGTGATTTTCTGTCACTTAGTTATTATGTAGGATTAACCCTGACCCCATAACTAGTCCTTTCATGGTCATAAATAACAGTACAAATCAAACATGCAGCAGTGAGGAATTTTTTTCTTTCTTTCAATCTTTTGCTCTGTGTCTGTTGCAGTTCCTCCCAGTATAGTGAAAGGGGGGACAGTGGAGGATGTGAAGGTCAAGGACAGACAGAATGTGACGCTGGCCTGTGAAGTTACAGGTATGTGACATCATCAGTTTTACATCCGATTACTGAAAGATTAAAATAAAGTGTATGCCTATACATCCAATTCCCCTTAGATAAAAAAAAATTATAATAAGAAGAAAATACAAATAATGTAAAAATACAACGTAATGAAGTGATCTGTAGCAGAAATTATTCAGCAGAATGTTAACTTTTACTTTTGCCCAGGTAACCCACTGCCTGAGATCACATGGCTCAAGGATGGGCTGCCATTGGTCAGTGACCGGCGTCACCAGGTGATGTCACACGGCCGCTTTCTCCAAATCATAGCCGCCCAGGTGTCTGACACGGGCAGGTACAGTTGCCAGGCGACCAACAGTGCTGGGGACCGCAGCCGACACTTCAATCTCAATGTGCTGGGTATGTGTGTGAGAGAGTGTGGGTGGATATGTGTGTGTGTGTGTGTCAGTGTATGGATATGTGTCAGAATTACATATACGTAATATTCTGAGTTTGTGTTTTTCACTGTATCTATTTGAAAAACATGCTTTCATTTTCACAATAAATCTGTGTGTGTGTGTATCGGTTTTTGTACCAGTGCTGACCACCATAACCTGAAGATTTATTTGAATTTGAATATTTGTGCATTGTTCTATTTTGTGTTTTGTGTGTGTGTGTATGTGTGCACATGTGTGGGTGTGGATGTATGTGCGTGTGTTTGTGTATTGTCTGAGTGTGTCTGTGTGTGTTTGTTTATTGTGTGTGTGTGTATTGTGTGTGTGTGTGTGTGTTTGTGTATTGTGTGTGTGTATTGTTTTTGTGTGTGTGTGTTTGTGTATTGCCTGTGTGTGTCTGTGTGTGTGTGTGTGTGAGTGTGTGTGTGTGTGTGTATTCTGTGTGTGTGTTAGTGTCTCCCACCATCGTGGGCTCTGGTCCTGAGGGCTCTGCTGAGGAGGTGACGGTGACTCTGAGCAGCCCCACGTCGCTGGTGTGTGAGGCGCAGTCCTACCCCCCCGCCATCATCACCTGGCTCAAAGATGGCGCTCCTTTCCAGTCAGGACGCAACGTACGAGTGCTTCCAGGTCAGAAGTCAACCTTCAGATCATGCTGTCAAAAGACAGTATATTATTACACTAATACATGGTTAATATTCACTCATACGCATCCTAATGTCACATGGACAATAAGAAAAGGAAATTTCCAAGCCTTTGATGATGACAGCAAGTATAGCAACAAAAAATATCAAAGCTATATTACATATAGATATAACATACAGTGGTGTGAACCCCTTGCACATCTGCATAAATATAGCCGAAAACATGATCAGATCTTGATCTAAGTGATAATATAATAAATTATTATATGGCAACAACATTACGGGTGTTCTGATTGGCTAATGCGTAGTCATGCCAGCCGCGTATTGCCCTCCTCACCGGTCAATACGGATCCGTTTTGCCCTCTAATGACATTTTCAAAATTAGCGAAAGCGAGTTTTACTATCCAGACGAAAATGAGTACATTAACAGCCATGAGGAAATTCAGAGGAAGCGAAGATTTGTTATTGAAACTATAGTTTGAATCACTTGTGTAGTTACTTTACTGTAAATTAAAGCCATTTTAGCTGAGCCATGTTGTCTGTTTTCTATTGATCATTGTAACTTAAAGTTAGCAAGTAATTTGGTTGCTATGCAACACCTGAAACACATTGTGTCGTGAGAAGACTTGAGAGCTGAACAAAACGACATGTTTTCTATTTACAATTACCATTTATTTTCATTTACCAAATGAAAGGAGCGAAAAATGCCATATAATAAACAACTTACTAACCAACTTACTAACCTTCGGCTTTGGCGTATCATGGCCTTCCCATCTCTCACCTACCGTCAGAGAGATAGTATACAAGCTGAGGGAACTGAACAACAGTCAGAGAGATAGTATACAAGCTGAGGGAACTTAACACCTACAGTCAGAGAGATAGTATACAAGCTGAGGGAACTGAACACCTACAGTCAGAGAGATAGTATACAAGCTGAGGGAACTGAACACCATTGCTACTCTCCCCATGAGTGGTTGTCCAACAAAAGTAACTCCAAGAGCAAGGCACGTATTATTACAGGAAGTCACACTCACTGACATCTAAGGATCTGCAGGCCTCTCTTGCACCGGTAAATCTAAAATAAGTGTTCATCCAGCCACCATCAGGCAAACAATGAATAAGAATCGTGTGTATGGGGGGATAGCAAGCAGGAAGCCACTGCTCTCCAAGAAGAACAGTGCCTTGCGTTTAAAGTTTTCTACAGAGCACTTGGATGAGCCAGTAGCCGTCTGGAAGAAAGTTTTATGGACGGATGAGACAGGGATCTAACTTTTCGGCTTTAATGAGAAATGTTATATTTGGCGAAAATTAAACGCTGCCTTTCAACATAAGAACCTCATCCCAACTGTAAAACAGAGGGGTGGTAGCATCATAGTTTGAGGTTGTAGTTTGAGGTCTTTTTTCAATACATTCTAGTGGCTTTGCCTTTGGGTTTTGTCTTGCTGCTTCAGGAAGGCTTGCTATTATTGAAGGAATTATTCATTCTGCTGTGTCCCAGCAAGTACTGTTGGAGTATCTGTCCATTGGCGTAGGCTCAACAGAAAGTGGGTCTTGTCGATGAACAGCACTGATCAATGGCCATCATCATCACATGTGGTTGAACTCATTACTGCTAAAGGGCGTTTGCATACGTTTTCATACTGAGCGACTTAATGTTGGCTCATTTGTGTAATAAATGAATGAAGAAGTATGCATTGCTTTGTTTTTAATGCAATTTATGCAAATTCTGAGACATTTCTGAAGGGTTCGCAAACTTCCTAGCAACCCTGTAGGAACATTATATGACGTCTTGGGTATTAAGTAAATGCACATGTTGAATACTGACACACGATGAGAGTATTGAGATGCTCAGTTGATTTCTTCCAGTATCCTTGCATTCACAGCATGAAATTATATGTTACCCTAAAGACACAACAAAGAATTAGTAAGATGATAAAACATGTTACAGCACTTCATAAATCAAGCTGCCCCAACCAAAAGCTACCCTATGTCATAAATTACAAAAGATCATCTGAAATCAAGAGCATTGAATTATAAGGTTCTGTCTTTTGACATTTAAGACTTTAACCTCTAAAGGTCTGTTGTAATACTTACTCTATGGTTCTGGTTCTCAAACAATATTTAGGTGTAAAACCACTCATCATTTACTGCTATATATTAACGACATATTTATCTGACATTTGTTTTTATGTAAAAAAAAGCCAGACAGATTCATTCAATTTCAAAGTCTCCAAATGGCTTTTCCTGGTGTCCATGTCTTTGGGTCGATGGGTTGTTTTGACTGGATGCAGTACGGCTTCTGGCTTGGACTCAGTCAGTCAGTCCGTTCCTGTGATCCTGTGATCTGGGCTTGTGCTCTGGAGTCTGCAGTGCTGACGGACTGGCTGGGTTCTGCTCTGAGTTCAGGATCAGACAGTAATGGTCTGTAACAGCTTCCAGCGTTTCTGCCTTTAAGTCAATCCTCATGTCCAACCCACACTCATTCCCGTGCGCTGCCTAATGACATAAGGGAGTGTTTATTAGAAGCATACTGCAGCCTGTTTGCTCTGCTTGGCGTTTAATCGACTGTGACTCTCTCTTGTTCTCGCTTTCCCTCCCTCTTGACCCCCCCCCCCACACACACACACATACACTCATACACTTTCTCGCTCTCTCTTTCTATCTCACACACTCACACACACTCTCTCTCTCTCACACACACACACTCTCTCTATCTCTCACACACGCACACTCTCTCTCTCTCTCTCACACACACCACTCTCTCTCTCTCTCTCTCACACACACACACACATGCAGGTGGGCGAACGCTGCAGATCCTGAGGGCACAGGAAGAGGATGCCGGCAGGTACACGTGCGTGGCCACCAACGAAGCTGGAGAGACGCTCAAGAACTACGAGGTCAAAGTTTATCGTGAGTGACAGCGATACCGCAGTGCATAAGGAAATAATTACAACAACACTGCCATCTAGTGTTTAGGTTTAGTCACCAGTCTTCTTTATATACGTTCTAGTGCCTTTGCCTTTGGGTTTTGCCTTGCGATCTGTCTGTATGTATGCTTTATTGAATGGCCTGTTGGTGTTTTAATAAGGTATTTAATCAGTGCTCATGAAGGGCTCCTTAATGAAAAGCATGGCCCATGTCCTGTTCTGTGCTGTCAGTGCCTCCTGTGATCAGTAAGAATGACGTGCCTGGAGAGGGTCTGGCCCCCAAAGGAGGTGAAGATCAAAGTCAACAACACACTCACTTTGGAGTGTGAGGCGCAGGCCATCCCCACCCCCTCTCTGCTCTGGTACAAGGACGGGCAGGTGAGTCACACACACACACACACACACACATTCATAGACACACACACACACAGTTCACACTACATGTACTGTATAAAGCAAATACACATGTTGAGCAATATGCATACATGTCAGGGACACTCCAAAACTCCATTGCAATGTTGATCCATTGTACTATACATGTACTATTGCATAAGAATAAACGTAGTCTGTCTCTTTCTTTCTCTCTCTCCCTCCCTGTAGCTGCTGAGAGGTGATGACCACATCAGTATCTCTAGTAATGGCCGTGTAGTGCGGATCCAACAGGCCCAGGTCTCGGACACGGGCCGCTACACCTGCGTGGCCACCAACCTGGCCGGCGAGGACGAGAAGGACTTTGATGTAAATATACAAGGTGAAGCGGGCTCCTGCATGAACCTCTAATGCCACGCTGCAGTACCACACCCCTGACCATGGCCTCTGCCCCTGGGCCAGTCACATCAGGAAGACCCAGTGGAGGTCTGGGATTGTGGTTATCTGTAATAAGGAGAGGGCTCCATCTAGTGGTTGTTTGTAGTTGCCAATCTAAGTGATTCTCTCAAGTTAAGAAATTCATAATACCCTCACACATATAGTACATGTGCACACATGCACACACCCAGATATACCTATCGACACACACACAAACTCATTCAATCCAATAATGGGACATTATTAGATGCTTTTACAGGGGTTTGGGCGACAGTACATGCATCTTGCTGCTAGTATTTGACAGTGCCTTGCAGTGTGGTATAGTGCTCCCTTCATCTTGTCTGATCCATTGGACCATAGAGAATTCACATGGGTCGACAC
>NC_045161.1:10903509-10936009 GCF_900700415.2 Clupea harengus | reverse complement strand
TGCTCAGGTGGCAGATGGTGGCAGCTACACGTGTGTGGCCTCCAACAGGGCGGGTGTGGACAACAAATACTTCAACCTGCAGGTGTACGGTGAGCATGGACCCCGATCACTATGGCACTCATTTGTGTTAGAGGGACGGCCTTCTCATTGCCCGTCTAGATTTAAGCCCATTGTGATGTCACTGCAATGTGATTTCCTGTCCTTTCTTAGTTCCTCCTACCCTGGAAGGAGCAGGCAGTGTGGAGGATATCACCGTGGCAGCAGGTAGCCAGGTGACCCTGGCGTGTGTTGCGGACGGGACGCCCCCACCCACTCTAAAGTGGCAGAGGGAGGGGTTGACGGTGCGGCCGGATGCCCACCTCAGTGTGCCCAACCAGGGCTCCACGCTCCACATCCGCAGTGCCAACATCAGCCACACGGGGGGCTACACCTGCACGGCAGCCAACCAGGCTGGAGAGGCCAGCAGGCACTACAATCTTATAGTACTGGGTGAGGTGTACAAAGATACAAACTCATGTACACAGAGTCACATTTTCACAAGGACCAACACACACCAAATCTGTACACATGTGCTGATCCCATATGCAAAATAGATTTATCTAGTTAGAAAAACACACACATACCTATGTGACAAAACTGAGGCAGTGATAGACACTAACGATTTGAAGATGAAAAATGAAGGGATGTGAAGGGATATTTGGATGCCCCAAAGATATAAAAACAAACCCCCTAGCACAGGGGTACTCAATTAGAAACCCAAAAGGTCCACTCGCCAAATTTCCATTCAGTCCAGGGTCCGGAACAGTGACGGTCAAAATCCAAAAACATAACTCCAACAAAAACGTTCAAACTATGCACAAAAGGTGATGTGGTCTGGCCTTATTTGTGTGAAAGGTGACACTTTTTTTGTGGTTTAAACTTGGGCATAAAATGTGTGAAGGCCAGGCGAAGGCACTGATGTAAGTGTTCATTAGTGAGTGTGCTCCTGTATTTGTTTTTCACCATATTCATGGTTGAAAAGGCAGACTCACAACAGTATGTTGAGGTATGCACGCTCTTGTTGTGTGGCTAATCTAACTATTACACTGCATGTTGCTTGGTATGATTGCAGATGGTTTATTTTTCTGCCCCTTAGCCTACCTCAGAGTTCTGCGGGTATTTTTGTGCATGCTTTGTTTCATAGTGACGTTTCACCTTACCACTTTTGACAAGGGCAACCGTCTCGTTGCAGATTAAACACATTGGTTTTGTGCTCCCCACAGGCAGCACAAATGCATACTTGTCAGTCCACTCTGTCTTAAATTCGCGATTTTTGGAATCAACTTTTCGTTTTTTGTCGGGCTTAAAGCACACCATGATTTTCGTTTGCTGAGAAAAAGATACCGTTCACAAATCGATCTGCCCGCGTTGTTGCCATTGACACACACAACCTGCGTGACCCACAGAGCTCGCGGCCAACATTGAGTGAGTGAGTTGTCATAGTGATGTTGTTATGACAGCTCCTGATTGGACCTCTGAATTGGACACGGAAGATAGAAACCACATATATAAAATATATAGCGCGAAATCACGCACCAATGAAAACTTGCTTGGATCATGATTAAATCAGAATGTTGATTTTGCCTTCGGTCCAAATTTGATTGCGTCTGGGTCCGGATCCGGACCGCGGTCCGCCTATTGAGTACCCCTGCCCTAGCATTTGTCCCTCGGGACACAGGGAAAGACACAATTTTAACTACCTTTAGTACCTTAAACTTTCTGTTCCTGGTGCCTTTATTTCCCGGTTCTCACACTCTCTCTCCCTCGTGTCCTCCTCTCCCCCCAGCTCCTCCTCAGATCCGGCGCGCGGGCGTGCCCACTGAGGTGTCGGTGGTGGTGAGCCACGTGCTGGAGCTGCTGTGTGAGGCGGACGGCGTGCCTCCCCCCACCATCACCTGGATGAAGGACGGCAGACCCCTGCCTCAGACCGATGGCGCGCGCCTGCTCAGAGGAGGAGAGGTGCTGAGGGTGGCCTCTGCTCAGGTCAGACCGACATGTAAAACACACACACACACACACGCAAACAAACATGCATGCAGATGCACATACGTACTAGTAATAACAAGCAGGCATGTTACTGAAAACACACATTCATGAAAGCAGACACAGGAGAACCAACACAGAGATGTAGTCGAGATGTGCTGCATATATTCAGTGCTGTCTGTCACACACTCGCAGGTGGAGGACACAGGGCGGTACACATGTCTGGCCACCAGTCCCGCTGGAGATGATCATCGGGAGTTTCTGGTGAGAGTCCATGGTAAGTCTGAGTTGAGTTACTTTAACCCTTGAGCCATTCATTCACTGGTCTGTGCGTGTGTATTGGTGGGTGGAGGCGTGGGTGAATGTGTGTTGGTGGGTGAATGTGTGTTGTTTGCTAATGTTAGCGTCTTTCTGGGGATAGAGAACAGGCTTTCTGATGACACACCAGCCTCAGCAGAACGTTTTGCTGTTGATTTGTTGTTAACTATTTTAGAGCAATAAACTGTTTCCAAAAAATTGGAAAAACTGTTGGCTAGTGCTGTGGAGTGTTTCTAGATCTGAGTGTTACAGGTAGAAATATCATTAGGTTGTTTTCAGCAGTAACAGTGATGGTAGTTATGATAGAAATTTGGGCAGCAAAGTATTATAAAATTATGATGTGATGGTGATGATGATGATGATGATGATGATGATGATGATGGTGATGATGATGATGATGATGATGTGTCAGTGCCACCAAACATCGCTGGAGAGAGCACCCCACAGAACGTGTCAGTGCTGCAGAACAGACAGGTGACACTGGAGTGCAAGTCAGACGCCGTCCCTCCCCCGACCCTAACCTGGCTTAAGGATGGGGCCCCTCTGCAGGTACACAAACCACACACTCACAAACACATAACACATACACAACAGGGCTAAAGGTTACTGTACCAATTCAACATGTAGATTCACATGCTCTAAAATAGAAAACTTCTATCTAAAACAAGTGCCTTTCTATCACAATTACATATGGTGTGTGTGTGTGTGTGTGTGTGTGTGTGTGTCTAGGTGTCTCCACGTCTGCGTATTCTGTCTGGAGGCCGCTACCTGCAGATAAACAACGCTAACCTGCCTGATGCTGCCCAGTATACCTGTGTGGCCAGCAACGTGGCTGGGGAGACCAGACGCCAGTTCAACCTCGCTGTCAACGGTCCGTGTGTGTGTGTTTGTGTGTGTGTGTAAACATGGATGGGGCAGTGTAAAGGGAAAGAGTTGAGCTACATGAGAGCAAAGCCTCTCTTGTGTTATTGTTTATAAATCATGGCAGAATCAGCGTATTATGTGTGTATGATGAATGTGTTCAATAATGGAATGTGATTACACTGTGCGTGTTTAATGTGAGTGTGTGTGCGTGCGTGTGTGTGAGTTTGTCTGTGTATATGTGTGTGTGCGTGTGTGCGTGTGTGCGCGCGTGTGTGTTTAATGTGTATGTGTGTGTGTGTGTGTGTGTGTGTGTGTGTGTGTGTGTGTGTGTCTACAGTGGCTCCCACCATAAAGTCTGGCCCTGAGTCGGTGTCAGTGCATGTGACCCAGCCTGTGCTGCTTGAGTGTGTGGTGAGTGGAGTTCCAACCCCGCGTATCACCTGGAGAAAGCATGGAGCCATCTTAGCCAACAGCAATCCAAGGTAGACACAGACATCACACACACGCACACACATACACACACACACACACATTACCTCACTCTGTCATTAATACTTATACACACTTCTGACATCCCTTGCTCATGGATTGTTCTGTATTATTAATCTTTTTTGTAAATATTTGTGTCATTCGGTTTTTTTTTCCGCACACACACACACTTACACACACACTTATACACTCACAGGTACACATTTGGAGGGGACGGCTCGTTGCGCATCAGCTCTGCTCAGGTGACAGATACAGGCCGCTACCTGTGCATGGCAACTAACCAGGCAGGCACCCAGCGCAGGAGAGTGGACCTACAGGTGTATGGTGCGTCATCATATGCAATGTGTACATCATATATACACCCTCACAGGCTTGATGCACAGACAGTGTACACATGCATGAGCCTTTAGTGAAACACACACACACCACACACGCCAATACCCCCAGTCTTAAAATGTACGTGTGTGTGTGTGTGTGTGTATGTGTGTGTGTGTGTGTCCTGCAGTTCCCCCAACCATTGCTTGGACCTCACGGAATAACATCACAGTGACAGTGAATGTTCAGACCACTCTCTCATGTGAAGCCACTGGCATCCCCAAACCCACAGTCTCCTGGGCCCGCAACGGCCGACCCCTCCACACCGACCACAACCAGAACATGTACAGGTGAGTCTAGGGCATGTCCATTTCTGTCTTCACACAGAGTAGTCACACAGAGGGCCTGTTCGGCGGGTTTGTGCCTGAGTTAAGAGCGGATCTCCTCTGTGATGACCTCCACAGGTTATTGTCGTCAGGGTCTCTCGTCGTCATAGCGCCCACGGTAGAGGACACGGGCGTGTACGAGTGTGTGGTGACCAATGAGGCTGGACAGGACAACAGAACCATCACACTCACTGTACAGGGTGAGTCTACACACATACACTATGCACAGTATGCACAGATGTTTCTGGAAAATGAACCTTTTCATTCTGGAATGGAATTTTTTATTTTTTATTTACTTATTTAATTTTTTTTTATAACTCTCTGCTATTCTCTGGTCATGTTTCCCTTTTCCTACCTTTTCCACTTCCTGTGTGTTCTTCTGCAGTTCCTCCTTCAATTGCGGATGAGGCCACAGAACTGGTGGTGAACAGACTGTCTCCGGTGGTGATCGGGTGCACTGCATCTGGAGTGCCTGAGCCCCTTGTGCACTGGACCAAAGATGGCCTGCGCCTCCCCAGTAACGGACAGGGCTACAGCATCCTCCCCTCTGGTGAGCCTCACACATGTGCGTTAGGTGCACACTCAGAGACGTGTATACCAACACACAGATGAAGAAATCTCCCACCCTTAGTGAAAGAGAGAACTCACACTATGCAACATATTCCTCCCCATATACTAGTGGAAACATTCAGATACACTCACTGATATACTGCAAGCTCACCACCGTTACAGGATCTGTGTGTAATCTGACTGACGCTGACTGATTGATGACTGACTGATTTGTCCCTTGGCCTCTCTCAGGTCCTCTCCAGATCTCCTCTGCTGAACTCAGCCACTCTGGCCGCTACTCCTGCATCGCCAGGAACGCCGCTGGCTCCGCCCATCGCCACGTCCACCTCAGTGTGCAGGGTAAGAGGCCACGCCCATTCTCAGAGGACACACTCACACCTACCTATATAACAGATTTGAGCTCACTTCTTCAACGTCGGATCCAGTTTGAATTAGGGTGACCAGATGCAAGCAAGCCAAATGTGGGACGAGTAGTACGTTTGTGTGGGTCAATGTGGGACTAATGCTGAGAGGTAGCGTAAAACCTTGATATAATGTCTATCTAACTGAATAAGAAATATTTGTATTCTGCCTTTTGGCTCATAAACACCTGTGTAAGTTTGGTGTTTGTGACGTGGCAGAGGAGTTTACCGGCCCCACGTCTGCACAGTCTGACTGACAGTCGTCACAGACTCATGATGACCGCCTGCTCTTCTCTCTTCTCAGCCACTGGATAAAAGCCAGGCTTTAAGAAAAGCTTGGCTATATTGCATTTGTTTGAGCCAAGTTGCTGCTTTTGACATATCACTATTAAATAGAGTAGAAAATATGCCAGAACAGCATAAGCGGCTCATGTGCCGGGCGGGGAAAAGAACGCACACGTGTTCTTATTTCCGACAAATGAAAAGCCAAATGACCAATGAAAATGCGGGACATTATCTCAGCCCACGGGGATGCGGGACAAAGGGTCAAAAGGGGTCAAACTGCTGTGCAGTACAAGGCAGCGTGGGCCACCCGGTCACTCTAGCTTGAGTATGGTGGAATGTGTTAGTAGTGTAGATAAGGCTGAATAGTCTGTCGGTCTGTTCTCAAGGAAATTACTCTGGTCTCTGGAAGTTGCCTGAAAATGTGACAATGAGAAATGTTCTGGGAAATGTTATCTGAGTCTGTTTCATGGAGAGTAGATGAGTGAATGTGTACCCCTCACAACCCACCCCTCAGAGCCTCCAGTGATCCAGACGCACACCCCCTCCCTGGATGTGATCCTGAACAACCCCATCACCCTGCCCTGCAAAGCCCAGGGCACACCACGACCCACCATCAGCTGGCAGAAAGAGGGCATCAACATCCTCACTACAGGTGTGTGTCTGTGTGTGTTCACATATTTTGTTTAATTATATATACATCTGACTAAAACTTCTTTATGTGTTTTTGTATTGTGTGTGTGTGTGTGTGTGTGTGTGTGTGTGTGTGTGTGTGTGTGTGTGTATCTGAGTTATGTACCTCAGTGATGATGTCTTTACTGCTTCTCTCCACTAGGAGGGGGCTTCTCAGTTCTGCCCAGTGGTGGGCTGCAGATCTCTCGTGCTCGGGCAGAGGACACGGGCACATACATGTGCGTGGCACAGAACCCAGCGGGCACTGCTCTGGGCAAGACTAAACTCAGAGTACAAGGTGTGGAGGGAGACCTGTCCTCGTGCATATGCTCCGTACACACAGACAGACATCTCTCCTTTACAAACAGACACAGACACAGACACAGACACAGACACAGACACAGACACAGACACAGACACAGACACAGACACAGACACAGACACAGACACAGACACAGACACAGACACAGACACAGACACAGACACAGACACAGACACAGACACAGACACAGACACAGACACCCATATACCCCAAGATCTAATACAGATATATGCTCGCACACTTGAAAATAAGTACACATGCATTCTCTTTCAGTTGCACACATCAGCACACACCCACACACCCTCATCCTCACACCCTGTTTCTGTCCACAGTTCCCCCTGAGATAAGCTCTGACAGTAAAAGTAAAAGCTACACAGTCGCCATGGACACAGCGGTGACTCTCGAGTGCCAGGTAGATGGGCATCCGGCCCCTACCGTGAGCTGGCATCGAGATGGGAAGCCAGTGGAGGAGTCGGTGCGGGTGAGGGTCCTCAGCTCGGGCGCCCTGCACATCGCCTTTGCCCAGCCAGGAGACACGGGCAAATACACCTGCAGCGCTGCCAACGTGGCGGGCACTGCCAGCCTCGACATGAGCCTCACCATCCAGAGTGAGTCTGGGAGAGGGCGAGGGGTTTGACATTCAAAAAGAACAAATTAAGCATGTCAAATTCTTTGTGATGAATGAGGAGTGGAAGCGTGAAGGACTAAGAGATATAGAAAAAGTTTGTGGGAATATGACTATAAAGGAAAAGTGTAAAGTGCAAATGTGAATGTATTCAAATCTAACTTAAACGTAATCATTACAAAGATTGATTGATTGATTGATTGATTGATTGATTGATTGATTGATACATAGAATAAACACATGCGTAAGGAAGCCACCTGACCTGTCTCCCCCCTACCCCCAGTTCCTCCGTCCATCCGTGAGGAGGAGCGGGAGCAGTGGGTGGTGGAGCACTCCTCGGTGCAGCTGCCGTGCGTGGCGGAGGGGGTGCCCCAGCCCAGCCTGGTGTGGGAGAAGGATGGCACCACCCTCGGTGACAGCGCTGGGGAGTACACCATCCTGCCCTCTGGAGAGCTGGCCATCGACTCCGCTCAGGTGAGGCAGACTCTGATGTTAGGTGCAGCACAGGTGAGGGGTGGAGTTGGTCGTAAATACTGAACAGAGAAGAATCAGTAGCTTAGAGTAACGGACTGCCACGGGGGTCAAATCTGCTGCATTTAACAAAGACAGACAGCTGTAGCAGTACCCCAGGTGAGATGTGAAACACAGCTGGGTCCTCCACAGAACACAGCTTTGGTGAAATGATACAGGATATGTTCAACTGATGACTGCAGGCTCAGTGGCGATGACCAAGGGAGATGTTTCCTCTTTGAAAGTAATGGGACAAATTTCTTGATTTCCTATAAACTTTAGAACAATTTGGAATACAATGATTCACACTTTCTCTCTCTCTCTCTCTCTCTCTCTCTATGTCACTGCAGCCTGAAGATTCTGGGAGTTACACCTGCATCGCCTCAAACTCTGTGGGCCAGGACAGTCAAACGGTCACTCTGTCTGTTCAGACCCACCCTGAGTTCAGTGAGCTGCTGGGAGACGTCTCGCTCAACAAGGGAGAGCGCCTCCTGCTGGCCTGTGGGGCCACTGGCATCCCCGCACCTAAAATCACCTGGACCTTCAACAACAACATCATCCCAGGTGTGTGCCTCAGACAAACACCATGACCCTAATCCAAACCAGTGCATTCGGACAGGACAGAACCTATTCCCAATGTTTTAAGCGCAGGCATTATTCTAGGTGTGTGCTATAATCGTAATCCTGTCCCAACTCTAATCCTTCTGCTAACCTTAATCCAACCAATCCAGCATAATGCACCTCGTATTTCAAACACATTTCTGACATATCATCAGTATTGGGATAATTGCCTGTGTTTTCATTGAGTACAACTCATAAATGTGTATGTCTCTCTCTCTCTCTCTCTATGTGTGTGTGTGTGTGTGTGTGTGTGTGTGTGTGTGTGTGTGTGTGTGTGTGTGTGTGTGTGTGTGTACGTGTGTGTCTCTAGCTCAATTTGACCATGTGAATGGCCACAGTGAGCTGGTGATTGAGTGGGTGAGCAAGGATGACTCTGGCACATACTCTTGTGTGGCTGAGAACGCTGTGGGCTCCATCAAATCTCTGGGCTTTGTGTATGTAAAAGGTAAGGGTCTCTTCCTTTGGTATGAATACTGTGTCAGAGTTTAAATGTATCACTATTAAATCGGGTGAAATCTTAATAAACTGGATAAAATCAATACTATTTGGATCAGACTCTAATCCATCAGATCTCATGACCTCTCTGACCTCTGTGTGACCTTTGACCACTGCCGACCTTCCTCTCTTGTCCCTTCCTATAGAGCCTCCAATCATAGATGGAGACAGTCACTCCAACCGCATCGAGCCCCTGGGCGGGAACGCCATCCTGAACTGTGAAGTGCGGGGCGACCCCCTGCCCACCATCCAGTGGAGCAAGAAGGGAGTTAACATCCCCATTAGCAACCGCATCCGCCAGCTGCACAACGGCTCGCTTGCCATCTACGGCACCGTGGTAATGCCCCGATCCCATGACAACACCAGTGGTACCCCAATCTAACAATCTATAGCAGACATGATGGAATTAGTCCAGCCTCTGTTTAATGATACCAACTGTGAAAAATAAAACCCCACACGACCATTGCAGCTTAACAATACCAATTCAAACACTGTAGGTTATCTAGAGCAACATTACTGCTTTTGTTGTAACTGTATCTGTCTGTAGTCCTTACTGAGACTGAGTTTGTCTCATTTTTCACTGTTGCCAGGGTGAGGATGCTGGCAGTTACATGTGTGTGGCCACCAACGACGCAGGGGTGGTGGAGAGGAGTGTTACGCTCACCCTGCAGAGTAAGACTGACAGGCCTCTGACCTCCATCAAGAGTCACACAATGCAGTGCTTGATCAGGAAACCCACATGATAATAACATCGACTCCTTTCCTTTTCTGTTGTTCTCTCTCCTCTCATCTCCCCTCCTCTCCCCTCTTTTCCCCATCCCTTCATCCATCACATCTCTTCTCTTCTCGTTCTACCCCTCTTTATTTCTCCTGTTTCTTTTTTCCACTCCCCTTCTTCTCCTTCCTTCTCTCCTCCTCCTCCTCTTCAGGTGCTCCCACCATCACGGTGGAGCCGGTGGAGACGGTGGTGGACGCTGGCAGCACAGTGGTACTGAACTGCCAGGCATCCGGAGAGCCCACGCCAGTCATCCAGTGGTCCCGCCTCGGTCGCCCCCTGCTAGCCAATCCGCGCTTCATGCAGCTTACCAACGGCTCACTGCAATTGGCCAGTGCACAGAAGGAGGACACTGCCGAGTATGAATGTGTGGCACGCAACCTCATGGGCTCTGTGTTGGTCAGAGTGGCACTGACCGTACGCGGTGAGTGTGTGTTTGTGTGTTTGCATATGTGTGTGTGTGTGTGTGTGTGTGTGTGTGTCTGTGTATGTGTGTGTTTGTGTGTTTGCATATGTGTGTGTGTGTGTCTGTGTGTGTGTGTGTGTGTGTGTGTTTGTGTGTGTGCATATGTGTGTCAAGTATATATTTGTTTGTGTGAATGTATGTACTATGTCTATATAAGATGAATATACTTACTAATGTAACCTTTTGCCCCCTTGCCTGTAGTCCATGGCGGCTTCTCGGAGTGGATGGAGTGGGGTCCGTGTAGCGTGTCGTGTGGTGAGGGCGCGCAGCGCAGACTCAGACAGTGTAACAACCCTCTCCCGGCCAACGGGGGGCGCCACTGCGTCGGCAGCGACACACAAACACGCACCTGCCATGGCAAACCCTGTCCAGGTGAGCATAACTGCAGCCAGTCAGATCACACATCACAAATCACACTGCATATATTGTAATAGATGTGTGTATAAGTCACAGTTCACTTATTGGAATATTGTTAAGAGTGTGTGTATAAGTCACAGTTCATATATTGGAATATTGTTAAGAGTGTGTGTATAAGTCACAGTTCATATATTGGAATATTGTTAAGAGTGTGTGTATACGTCACAGTTCATATATTGGAATATTGTTAAGAATGTGTGTATAAGTCACAGTTCACATATTGGAATATTGTTAAGAAGTGCATACAATAATAGTGAGATAAGAGTCTGTATATGTCTGAGTCTGAGGGTGTGTGTATGATTGTGTCTCCTGACCTATCATGTCTGTATTGGTGTGTGCAGTGGATGGGAGGTGGTCAGAGTGGTCTTCTTGGGAGGAGTGTTCTCGTACCTGCGGTCATGGCAACAGGACACGAGTGCGCACCTGCAGCGACCCTCCCGCCCAGCATGGGGGGCGAGCCTGTGAGGGGAAGGCTGTGGAGGCCATCATGTGCAGCATCAGACCCTGCCCTGGTGAGTACACAAACACACACACTCACACACACTCACTCACACACACACACACACACACACACACACACACACACACACACACACAAACACACACACACACTCACTCACACACACACACACACACACACACACACACACACACACACACACACACACACACAGACACACACACAGACACACACACACACAGATACACACACACTCACACACACACACACACACAGACACACACACACACACACACACACACACATACGCACTCCCTGAGAGGGACAAACACATACACACTAAGTGGTACACAAATATGTCTTGTTCTCTCTCTCTCTCTCCCTCTCTCTCTCCTCCAGTGGCTGGTAACTGGGGGGCCTGGCTGCCCTGGGGCGCGTGCAGTGAGACGTGTGGTAAGGGCACTCAGACACGCGTGCGCCTGTGCAACAACCCCCCGCCAGCCTTCAATGGCCCACCTTGCGCCGGACCCGACACCCAGACACAAGTGTGCAAGGAGAGACCCTGTCCAGGTATATCACACACACACGCACACACACACACGCACACACACACACACACCACACACACACACACACACACACACACACACATACACACATACACACACATGTACACAGACAATGTATAGTAGCTTACAGATTCAACAATCCACTGTGTGGGGTTTATGTGGGTTGTCTGTGTAAATATTCTGACATTTTGACTTGTGTGTATGTATGATCTGTCGATGTCTACTTGTTCTGTGTCTCATCAAGTCCTCTCTCCTCTTGTCAGTGGAAGGGAAGTGGTCATCGTGGGTCAGCTGGGGGGCGTGTAGTGTCTCCTGTGGGGGCGGAACCAGGCAGCGCACACGCCTCTGTGCAAGCCCCGCCCCCCTACATGGAGGGCGGCAGTGTGAGGGGAACGACATTCACATCGACTTCTGCAACAGCGAGCCCTGCCCGGGTACGCACACGCACACGCACATGCACACTAACATGCACACGCACACGCACACGCTCACTTACTGCCACACACTGCTTACTGGAGATGACACATATTTGATTTATAAATGGTCACTCTTTTCACAAGTATCGAGTGAGCATACACACACACACACACACACACACACACACACAAACAGTTGCTTAGTGGCACACACTTCTTACTGGCCATAGAGATTGCATATTTGTCATTTATAAATAGTCTCTCATCCTTGCATTCTCTCTCTCTCTGTCTCTTTCTTCAGTCCATGGGAACTGGGGCCCATGGGGCGGCTGGGGTTCGTGCAGTCGCTCATGTAATGGCGGTCAGATGCGCCGGCACCGCAGCTGTGACAACCCTCAACCGGCCAACGGGGGGCGCACCTGCGCAGGCTCAGATGCACAGACTCAGCGCTGCAGCACGGCCAGCTGCCCTGGTGTGTCATTCACACACACACACACACACACACACACACACCCTTATAGCTACACACACAGTCCTAGAGTAGAATTTCTCCTTAGTCCATTTGAACTCACCATAACTAACTGTTCACATCTGTTAATCCAATACTAGCATTTAAAGGGTTAGATTAGATTCATGTTTGCACGCTTGGCCATTTCTGATACAACCCCCATTATTTAAACTGTGTGTGTGTGTGTGTGTTTTTCTAGTGGATGGTAACTGGGGACCTTGGCAGGCCTGGGGAGAGTGTTCAGCTTCCTGTGGGGGTGGAGAGAGAACACGGACCAGGCACTGCAACAACCCATCGTCTAGCAACAAGGGTCGTCCCTGTCCAGGAGACTCCACTCAGCTGTCCAGGTGTAACGCACAGGCATGTCCAGGTGAGTGTGTGTGTTTGTGGTGTGAGTTTGTGTGTGTAAGAGACAGATTGTAAGAGTGAGTGCATTTAACTGGAAGTGTGTGTGTGTGTGTGTGTGTGTGTGTGTGTGTGTGTGTGTGTGTGTGTGTGCGTCTACATGTATCTATGAAAAAGTTTTGATTTGGGTTATATTTGTGCAGGCGGTCCCCAGAGAGCCCGGGGCAGCATCATTGGAAACATTAATGATGTGGAGTTTGGCGTCGCCATTCTAAACGCCACCATCTCTGACAACCAGTCAGGACCCAGGATCATCCAGGCCACCATTTCCAATGTCCCACGTAGCCTTGGTGAGGAGTGGGACTCTCTCTCTCTTACACACCCACACACACACACACACACACATATGTTCTCACTAGCTCTCCATTGTAACAGATACACACAGAGAGGCACACACACATAATTAATTAATTAATTCATTCATTAATTCATTAATTCATTAATTAACATTAATTTCCTGTATGTGTAAATATACTTGGCCAATACAAATAATTCTGATTCTGAATTCTGATTCTGATCTGGGGTAAAGACTCTTTCCCTTAATACTGTTTGTTTGACAACTAATTTGCTATAATCCCAATAAATCAAAGCTAATCTCAGGTCATTTATTTGCTTTAATGTGATCATGATGTTGTGGCTCAGGTCCTGCCATGAGGAAGCTTATCTCACTCCTGAACCCCATCTACTGGACGACAGCCCAGGAAGTGGGCGAGGCTGTAAACGGCTACACCCTCACGGACGGCATCTTCAGACGCGAGACACAAGTAGAGTTTGCTACAGGTGAGCAAAGTGTGAGAATGGTGTGAGGGGGTGACATTTTCCCTGTTTGATTTGTGTGGTGATGTTTGTGTTTGTCTAGTATGTGTTTGTGTGTTCTTATTGATTTCAACTGACGTTTTTGTCTCTGTGCATACGCATATCCTTTAGCATGGATATCTTTAATGTCTGTCTATTTCTGGATGTTCACATACACATATATATGTTGTGTCTATACTGTATATCTTGACTTACACATGTATTTGTGTGTGCATCCCTGTGTTTGTATCCAGGTGAGATCCTGCGGATAACTCATGTTGCCCGGGGGCTGGACTCTGACGGCGTGCTGCTATTGGACATTGTGGTGAACGGCCACGTCCTCCAGTTGCCGTCTAATGCAGACATCAGCCTCAAGGTACTGCCTCTGACACTTGACCTCTGCCCCTCTCTACCACACATGACTCAAGAGGCCTGCCCTCCCTTGAACTTCTAATTAGTGCTCTATAAGTGCAGAAATAATGTACTGTGTGCAGACAACTGTATGTATCCACTTACATTTCAGAATGCATTTGGCTTATTATTTAATGGCAAAATGAAGTATCTGATGAGTTTTTTCCTAGTCACGCAGACACATGTATGAAAAAATCATGTGTATGTTTCTGTGTACGTGTGTGTGTGTGTGTGTGTGTGTGTGTGTGTGTGTATGTTAGGACTACTCTGAAGACTACATTCAGACGGGAGCAGGCCAGCTGTATGCTCAGTCCACGCGCATGTTCAGCATCGACGGCGTAAGCGTGCCCTACTCCTGGAACCACACCATCAGCTACGAGCCGGGCCGCGGGCGGATGCCCTACCTGGTGGAGACGCTCCACGCCGCCTCCATCGCGGCTCATTACCACCCCCTAGAGGAGGTGCTGGAGTACACCATCCATGCTATCATCGCCAAGGGTCAGTAATACTCTTTTTCTCTCAATGGACGTTTCCATTGTCTCCTCTTTTCTTCTCCATCTTTGTTTGTTTGGTGTGTTCAACCTTCCTCTCTGGTTTTTGCTTCCTTCCTCCGTTCTCGGTCTTACAAAGAGTGTTGAGGCTCATTATACTCAATGTAAAACATGCTATGACGTCTACATCATGATGCAGTTAATGATGCAGTTAATGATGTAATTACACACATTGTCTGCAGGTGACCGTAGTAACCAGTGTCCCGGTGGATTCCGTCTGGATCCCACTGGTCCATACTGCTCAGGTAAGCAGCCAAGTTTCTCATCAAATCACATTGTCAAAAAAGTTGTATCATGATATGAAACAGATGCTTTTCAGAGACTTTGTTCACATAATTCATTTGCTTTTCCTATCTTGTGTGTGTGTGTGTGTGTGCTTGATGAAGATGAGAATGAGTGTGAGGAAGGTAACCCCTGTTCTCACACGTGTCACAATGCCATCGGCACGTACTACTGTTCCTGCCCACGAGGACTTACCATATCAGCTGATGGAAGGACATGCCAGGGTATGAGCTCTCTCTCTCTCTCTCTATCACACGCACACACACACACACACACACACACAGGACAACCGTATTATTTGGTAGTACCTTCCATGGTGTGAGTTTTCCTTTACACAAACATACCCACCGATGCACTCACACGTTTGCATATTTATATTTAAATATCTGCATGCCGACCTTTCTCAATGTCTTTGTGGACCTGCAGACATAGACGAGTGTGCACTGGGAGGCCACACCTGTCATAATGGGCAGGACTGTGAGAACCTCATTGGCTCCTACCGCTGTGTGATGCGCTGTGGGCGGGGCTTCAGGAGGACCACTGATGGGCTGAGTTGCCAAGGTCAGGCCTCTGACTTATCTCACTGTTTTGGCTTCCATGTCAACACATATTCACCATCAACAACTAATTCAACGAAGTTCCTTACCATTGTCATCCTTGCTTCTTTATCTATTCTTTTTCTCTTGCAGATGTGAATGAGTGTAAGGAGTCGAACCCGTGTCACCAGCACTGTCTGAACACCATCGGCAGTTTCCGCTGCGCGTGTGAGCCAGGCTACCAGCTCAGGAACCGACGCTGCATTGGTTAGCACTCTGTTAGGTCCTTAACCCCTACAGGCTTGTCTAGAAATACCCTGTTGGCCACATAAAACAAACAACTAGACAAGACTATAATACCAGAGGCGACTTGGCTTCCTCTTCTCGGCCATCTTGTTTTCTCCTCCTGAAAATGGTTCACAGGGTTGCGTTGTTCTTCTGACGCGCTCCAGCTCTTCTTCTGTCGAACAGTTGCTAAAAATGTGCGCATTTAGATCACAGTTCCACAAGCCGCTAAATGTTCTAACATTTCCCCCATCTCTTCTCAGACATTAATGAGTGCAGGCAGAGGGTGTGTCGGTCGGACCAGCAGTGTAAGAACACACGCGGCGGGTACACCTGCATAGACCTGTGCCCATCGGGCATGACAAAGGGTGGCAACGGCACGTGTGTAGGTGAGGGCTTGAAGGCGTCTCAAACTAGGTCAAAACTCGGCACATATAAGTCGTATAAACGACGCATTTGATGTTTCAGTTCATACTGTGTGGAGATGTGAAGGTGACCAAAATGGTAGAGTGTCTGTTTAAACAATGTAGAAGTTATTCACTGTCGAATGGATGACGAGGTCCCATTTTGGGTGAAACAGTCACCTGAATCCAGTGTTATTTATTCCATCTGTATTTGAGTCTGGGGTGGTTCCATGTCCTCATGCGTGTTTTTGTCGTCTCAGATGTAGACGAGTGCCGGGATGGAACACACCAGTGCAGGTACAACCAGGTGTGTGAGAACACACGCGGCAGCTACCACTGCACCTGCCCACGGGGGTACCGCTCCCAGGGCGTGGGCCGACCCTGTCTGGGTATGTACACACACACACACACACACACACACACACACACACGCATTCGCAAACTTACAGGTACAGTATACATACATACCAACTCTCCCTAAGTGCATGCACACATACATATAAGCACATGCTTATACACGTCCCAGCATTGTAAGTGCATACCAGTGCACCCCAAAGAGTTCCATCACAAGCATGCACTGACAAGCACCTCCACAGACATGTCAACAAAATTACACACACGCGCGTGCGCACAGACACACACACAGACACACACAGACACACACAGACACACACACACAGACACACACAGACACACACAGACACACACAGACACACACAGACACACACACACACACACACACACACACACACACACACACACACACACACACACACACACACACACACACAGCTGCGTTCCATAGGCTGCGAGGCTGCTGCTTCTGCTAGTGCTCTCACTTCGCTCCCATTCTGCTCTCACCATTCATTTTCCCATCTCATTTTTCCCAGCCAACCACCGCTCTGCCAGTGTCTGTGTTCTGCCAACCACCCCTCTGCCAGTGTCTGTGTTCTGCCAACCACCCCTTTGCCAGTGTCTGTGTTCTGCCAACCACCCCTCTGCCAGTGTCTGTGTTCTGCTGACAAATAACAGCAGTAGTGCTGAGAGTAACTCTTCAGTGTCACTCAGCATCACTCACCGCCTCCACTGCTGCTTGGCTTACACCCCCACACCCCTGCTCGATACTTCACGCTGTGTTAAAGCTAAACGCTCCCGATCGATCAAAATGCTAACGTAATTGCAAAACATTTGTAGTCAGGAAAGATCAGTCAAAATGGTAACGTAGTTGGAAAAGGTTTGTCATCAGGAAAGATCAGTCAAAATGGTAACGTAGTTGGAAAAGGTTTGTGATCAGGAAAGATCAGTCAAAATGGTAAGGTAGCGGTAAAAGGTTTGGAGTCAAGGAAGATATTTGTCTGTCATCACAACATAGCAACACCCCCACCCCCAACTCTCTCTCTCTCTCTGTCTGTCAGTATATCAGTGACTGTGCTTTCCTTCTGTGTCTGCCTTTTGTCAGTCTGTGACCTTTTGTCTTTGACCTTTGACACTTGACCTTTCGCTTGGGTTCTTGGCCTGAAGCACTCTCTGCTTTTCTAATGACATTCATGGCCTTTGTCCTGAGTCACAGTTGGACCTCTAGTCCAACCTCTGGCCCATCTAACGCCATTAATACTCTAAAATGTCATTGATCATTCCTGGTACATTCATGTTGCCGGTCGGCATTGATTGAGTTTAAGACTGCTCCAATGCTTAATCAGATCTGTGATGAATCTGATCCATCTGATCCATGTTTTTGCCATGCTGTGAAGTGAATTTGGGGCATTTCATTGATTTCATTTTTGTCCTTCAACCCCTGCTCTCTCTCCCTCTCTTCTACCTTTCCTCTTTGTCATCTCCTCTTCCTCTCTACACCTGCCTCTTTACCTTTCTCTGTTTTTCACTTTTCTCCCCCCGCCTTTTCATCCATCCCTCTCTCCCCTGCGTCCTTCTACCTGTGCTGGCTGTGTTGTGGTGGCAGACATAAATGAGTGCGAGGCTGTGCCCGCACCGTGTGCCCACCGCTGTGTCAACAGCCCCGGCAGCTTCAAGTGCGTGTGCCCGCCCGGCCTGCATCTCCTAGGCGACGGGAAGTCGTGTGCCGGGCTGGAGCGGTTGCCTAGCTACCAGAGCCTCACCTACGGCTACCAAGGGTGGCAGGGCACCCCCCAGCGCCGCTTCCACAGCCTCGCGGCCCAGAGTTTCGACTCCTACCCCCGCCCAGCAACCCCCTCACGCACACGTAGGCATGCCACACTCCCACGCCTCCACCCGCACCCAATCCCTCACGTGTGCCCCCCAGGGTTCAGGCCAGAGGCTGGCCGCTGCCTAGGTAACTATGGGCGAGGGGGGGGGGGGGGGGGGGTGGTCTGAGGACAGAGGAAGCGTCATTACTTGCATGACTCATGTGGGACTGATAGGGTGTGTGAGGTGATAAGTATGAAAGTAGATGCAATAGAGTAGGCTATACCATTTACCTGTGTATTGTTTTTGTGTTTTCATTCATGTGTGTTTGTGCGTGTGTTTGTGTGTGTCTGTGTGGGTGTGTGTCCGCATTCCACAGACATCAATGAGTGTGAACAGCGTGACACGTGTCAGCACGAGTGCGTGAACACACCTGGCAGTCACAAGTGTCTCTGTCCCTCTGGCTACCGCCTCATGACCAATGGCAAGACCTGCCAGGGTAAGACCACACCATCAGAATTCACACACAATACGACAGTTCCATGATCAGTTCAGCTCTATTTATCAGTTTCAATGGTTTCGTCATTGACAGTCTTGGAAAACGTTGCCCCAGGAACATAGATTAAAAGCTGTAAAAGATTGACCCTCCAGAAAGAGAATATAGATTTGCATTATGTATGTTATCTTTCCAGACATAGACGAGTGTCAGGAGCAGAACATCCAGTGTGGGGCCAACAGGATGTGCTTCAACATGAGGGGCAGCTACCAGTGCATCGACACGCCCTGCCCCCCCAACTACCAGAGAGACACTGCCACTGGGTACGCCATTGTCTGGTTAAATTATACACTGAAACACCTCATCCAGAAACCTAGACTTTGTAGACTAGGTTACTTCTCTCATATTTGAAAGCATCACTTTTCCAGTCATGTATGTCACTGTAGTAAATGATTATTTACTAACGCTAATGATAATTCACACCTGTAGTATACAGACATTTGTCACTCGCAATGACATGCTGCACCTCTAACCCTAGTCTTGAGCTCATTCATTATTCTGAACTTCTAAACACGTTAGTGTTGTCAACCCTGTGTTTCGTTTAATTCGCTCTGCAGTTTCTGCCTGAAGAACTGCCCGCCCAATGACCTGGAGTGCGCGCTGAGCCCCTACGCGCTGGAGTACAAGCTCCTCTCGCTGCCGTTCGGCATCGCCGCCAACCAGGACCTGATCCGCCTGGTGGCCTACACGCAGGAGGGCGTGGTGCACCCTCGCACCACCTTCCAGGCGCTAGAGGAGCAGGACGAGCAGATGCCGTTTGCCCTGCGCGACGAGGGCCTCAAGGGGGTGCTGTACAC
Organism: Clupea harengus; assembly: GCF_900700415.2. Taxonomy (NCBI): domain Eukaryota; kingdom Metazoa; phylum Chordata; class Actinopteri; order Clupeiformes; family Clupeidae; genus Clupea; species Clupea harengus. Next base: position 10,916,321 of record NC_045161.1, on the reverse strand, counting down.
CACACGGCCCCTGCGCCAGCCGCACACCTACCGCATGAAGGTACGGGCGCTCTCCTACGGCGCCGACGGCAACATTGACTACCACACCACGTTCATCGTCTACATTGCCGTGTCCGCCTATCCCTACTAAAGGAGCACTTTACGATGATGGGGGGAGAGAGAAAAGGATGGAGAATGGACAGAGTAATATCTCTTTCAAAGCAAGAGGTTGAGTGCATTTTTTTTTGTGAGTGTATGTATGTGATTGTGTGAGTGTGTGTTTGTGTGTGTACATGTTTGACAATTTTGGACATCCGCCACTTGAAGGGAAAAACCTGACTCCAGCAATCCTATCCTCTGTTGGAGGGACTGCCAGCCAAGTGCGGTATAGGGCACGGCTCCACATCGTTCTCTGGTGGCTTGGAGGTTTTCCAAACCTCTCTCCTATTGTTGGTCTGTGCGGGGACCTTAAAGTGAAGCGATGATGGCAGAACCAAACGGTTAGATGGCCTACTTAGGCGTGTTTCAAGTTGAGGGATGGAGATACAAACAAAATGCAACCAAATGGCTACATCTACCTATTAACTTATTATGTGCTTGAAAATGGATGATGTTCCCCCCATATCAGCGCATCATCAGCAAGAGGAGACACAGTTGAGATTGATCAGAAATGGTGCTTGTGTAGGTTACATGAAACCACAAGGGGTTTGGGTTGTCCCTCTCCCCACCCAACCTCAGGTAAGCATACAAGTCCAGTGTATAATAGCCCCACCTCTTTCACTCTTATGTGTATCCGCAGATATCCCACTACTTCAGTCCAGTCCACTATTCCTACTGTCTCATACAGCCACGGACTTCAGTCAGTACATAAGATGTATTCTATTTTGAATATTTGTATATAAGCGTTTTTTATTCTGTAATATGATTCTATACTGTACTCTATTCATGTCTTTTGTAAAAAATGAAACAATAAATGTACAACACAAATCAACTAGTGTGAACATTCTTGTCGTACAGCATGATGATCGTGTTTAAATTGCCAAGAATAAATATGAGCACTAAATCCAACAAACCCTCAACATCAGGTGCATATATAATCTTTTAATTTCACCACAAGAGCACAAACATAAAAAAGGAATATTACGTAAGGCAATCTTTACACCAGTTTGGTACATTGTGATTGATTGGTTATTTTTTTTTCTTCTGCATTTGGTCACATGATCATGACATTTTGCCTGTAATGGCTGTTGGGTGTAAGTGCATTGTGGAAAAGTTGCAGGAGGAGTATAAAAAAAGAAAAAAATAGACAACATGATGGTCTTTTCCAAAGCAAAAAAAGACAATGGCATACAGACATGTGGTCCCCAAACATCAGAGCATCAGACATGGAAAACCACTGACGCTCCTGGTTCTGCAGAGAGAGACAAAGCCAGAGAAAGAGAGAGAGGCGAGTGAAATCCATTGCACAACTCGGCGCCAAGTGCCGGCGCAAAGTGAATCAAACACCCACTCACAAACGCAGTTAATGTGAAGTGCCCATCCCCGCCTAAATCCAGTATCACCATTAGGACTGAGGGATTAGTGCAACGCACTCGTGACAGGATGGCGAGACACCTGGAATCTTCCAGGACAACAGCTGTGGGCCAGGCAACTCAAATCAACTCGACGTTACAAAAAACCACAAACTAGTAATACTAATATAAAAGTTTGATCTTAATTAATTACGTGTGTGTGTGTGTGTGTGTGTGTGTGTGTGCGTGTGTGTGTGTGTGCTGAGCATAACATTGATGTCTGGGGGATCATGAGTTCTAAGCAAGGTAGCTAATGCCCTATTGCATGATGGGAGCCGGGATTAAGCGAGAGGGTGGTGAGAAGAGAGCACGCAGCATCGTGGGTATTAATCCTAATCCCAAAGAGCAGCTCATATACACTGCCAACCTACCCCTCCCAATCTCAATCCCTGCCTGGCCTGTCTCCGCTCCTTCCCCTGCCTCCCCCTAGACTGTGCACTTCAGCGCCTATCCCTGTAGCCACTCTCCCAACCGACCACCAAGAGCAATGCAAACCAAACTGGCCCAATCCTAAAAGCACCGTTGTGAGTTCAGAAGATATTGGATTTTTTTTTTGCACAAGGAGCACAGAACTCTTGTCTTGAGGTCACGTTGAGACATTGCATTGGTAAGAGAGCAGATGTGTGCCGTCTGCTTGCACAGAGACCAGACAACAAACAGAGACAGGGACAGAGACAGAACAACAGGCATGTCACTGAGGTTTCTGAGAAGACATGCCCTGTCAGTCAAGCGCACAACAAATTCCAAAACTGCCGTCTCGAGAGTCAACAACAAACTGCTGGTCTGCACTTTTACCACAACACAACATCAGACATACTTGGGGTGGGCTGGACAGGCAGGAAAGACAGTAATAATAAGTCACACTGACAGCGAAGTCCCAGACGTCTTGATCTTCTCTTCTCAAAGAATCTCCATCTGAGTACAAAAGAGGTGCTGACTGGTCCTCACTGGTGCAGCGGACCACACCGACAACAGTGAACTGGTGCGAGCGGGTTGGAGAGTAGGTCCATTCAGGACACTGCCGATCTAGTCCACGACGCCCTCCAGAATCGGAACCATATGGATGAGGGGCGCAGTGGGGTTTGACGAGGCAGAGTCCAAAGTCCAACTCCACCGATTTGTTTAAAATATGGCGTAATGATAAAAAATAAAACTGCTAAGTGTGTTCTTAAGGTGGCAAGCCGGGGGGCTTTCCTGAGACAAGCAAAGCTAAAAAACTAACATAAGCGATGGCACTGTGTGAGTATGTATGTATGTATGTATGGGTGTAAGTAGAACACAGATGGCCTGAAAGCTCAATGAAGCATGTTTCTGTGTGTGTGTGTGTGCGTGTGTGTGTGTGTGTGTGTAAAAGCTCTGTTAAATAGCTTGGAAACTAAAGCGAGAAAGAATAGATATGAGGAGAGGGCATTTCACCACAGGACCCTGTATTAAAGTACCAGCTCATACTCCTGTGTGTGTGTGTGTGTGTGTGTGTGTGTGTGTGTGTGTATGTGTGTGTGTGTGTGGGGGGGGGGGGGGGGGGGGGGGTCAGAGAGAGCATTCCACCAGCTGGTTAAACGGTCTTTCTGGCTGTCAGTACTCTTACAATGCAGCCAACCCCTCCTGCTGACAAAGCCTGAGAGAGCGACAGCAGAGGGAGAGAGAGAGAGGAATGAAAAAATAAAACAGAAAGACAAAAAAGAAATGGTTATTTGTATGGCCCCAATAACTGTGAATGAATAAATGTATCCATTTATTAAAATATGTTTTATAATATGTTTATAATTCAAAGTATGACCTACAGCCTACCATAACTGCCTACAATCCCACACTAGAAAACTAGTTAAACCTGGTTGTATAAAGGTCTCGCATCTGGGTAGCAGACACATGGTGTGGAGACAGGGAGTATATAGATCAGAGAGAGGGAGAGGGAGAGGGAGAGAGAGATGGTGTGTGTGTGTTCTCCAGGATCCCTTCTTCGAGATTTTGCTTTATTGACTGCTACATATAGGCATATTGACTGCTTGTTTTTTAGGGGGTAAAAGGTCATGCCCTCTCACCCTCTCATGCCACTGGAGCAGCACGGCGCTGCTGTTCTCCGAGGGATGCTCAAAGCCCTTGTAGATGTACTTCATGAGCAGGTCCACTGAGGTCTTGTCCAGAGACTGCACCGCCTTCTCGATGTCGCTGCTCTTAAAGGAGCTGAGCACCTTCAGCACCAGGCCCTCTGCACGGTCCTGCAGCACAATACAACGTCACGTCACGTCGGACACAACACCACACACACGTCACAACACAAGACATAACACACAATACAACGATACACACAGAAACACAACACAACGACAAACACACAAAAACACAACACGTCACACACAGCCCAAATCAGGGCCAAACACACAAATACAAAAGTCCCTCACAACCCTATCAACTCCCAAACACCTCCATCCAACATTTTAGGTGAATTTACTTATAAAAGGTCTCCAAGCAGAACATCAAGCAGCTTTCCAAAGAGCCGGAGGCAGCCACAGGGAAAGCCTCTGGGCTATGAACATGGAACCTACACAGCCCTAGATCAAAGGAAGCGCACATCTGCTTCTGAACACAGCGCCATTCACACAGACCTTATTCACCAGCTTCCTCTAAAATATCAGGTGTCACAGCATCACTACAGCTACACTGTCTGTGTTTTCTCAACCCCCCTGCACCTACTGAAAGATCAAATTCCCAAAACTTTGGTCTATATATGCACATTTTATGAAAATTTGATGAAAGGAAAAGAAACAAACATTACGTTTCCCTTTTTTCAAGGATTATGGGAACACTGCTTCTTTTCTAAGTGAAAGGAAACTATCCCAGGCTAAACATTGTAAAGGTAACTAAATTGAAGTTTTCCATGTATGGTAAATTACGTCAATACAGACAAAACCTCAGTCTGTCACAAACTTCAGTTCAGTGAAGGAGTCTGGACTCACCTTGACGTTCTGGTTCTTTGTGTTGATGGGAGGGTTCTTCAGAACAGCTTGCAGGGCACCCATTAGGTTACCCGTTAGAACTGGAGTTAAGGAGAACTCGTGTACAAAGGCATTCAATATAAACAATAACCTACGTTTTAACCTAGTGAGAGATTAACCAAGTTACTATCATAATCTCTTAAAGAAACACAATGCAACAATTTGACACTTTTTGAGGTATTGTTCTATAGGCAACTAGTTTTGGTACCATCCTCAAATTCATTTTGATAGCATACGGTCATGTGAAGGACAGATAAACACCTGTGTCTTTCCCACTAGCCATCCAGGACAGATAAACACCTGTGTCTTTCCCACTAGCCATCCAGGATATGCACTATGTAGTTCTGTGTTTCCTGGCTGGAACACCTTGCAAAAATGGAAGAAAAGCTTTCGCATGACATTGCCAGCTATACTGCCAAAAGAAACCAGTTAGCTTCTATCAGTGTCAACTGGGCTGTTGGGGGTGTTTGCAAAGTTTTTGCATGCCTTTTAGGTAGTTAGCGTGCTAGTTTCGGAACAGAACTCCTTATTGCTGCCTTAAGCTTTGTAGGTGAGTTTTGCTATTGTGACACGTTACAATCTCCACCCATATCAATCCTTTGCAGAAAAGTAGAAACATACTAGAAGTACTGTAACTAGGTATGTGGTTTCAACTTTATCATCTAAAAAAAGCCGCACACGGCCCAAGCTAGTTTTCTTAAAACAGGAAGTACCTCTCGAGCCACATACCGACATATATGGACTTAAAAGCTACTTCCTCGTAGTGATACCATTACAGGCGCATCACTGAATTCAACAAACTACCTGCAGATTAGCACAATTCTGACATGGGACTCCAAAGTATCAGATTGCACTGTGTAATGTTAGCTTTAAGGTAAATGTTGGTAATAAAAGGGAGAGCCAGGGACCATAACGGTGGCCTAGGGAGGCACCTACATTTGTGGAATGCAGTTTAAAGGCAAGTCTGGACAGACTAGCTTACACTCGCCATCCGCAGAGTACGAAATAAGATGGCAATATTTTTCAATTTGTGAGCTTTCATATGACATAAGCTACGTTCGCTAGGGGTGCTAGACTGGATCTGAACACTACACACTGAAAGGCGACAGACTGGGCATCTGTCTAGCTAATTAAACATTCTGGGCACTAGCGATTTCACCACTACCACCAAGTAATTCAGCTACACTGTTGGTGTGCTAAATGGCTAACTGCAGACCCTATCCATTCATTCTCATCTTCTTAACATGTAAAGCAATGTGACTATCAATTTCAATAAGTATCTGCTTGTAATCTGACAGGCTATCTAGTTCAAACAGCAAGGGAACGCAGCTCCCGTAGTTTTCGAAGGATATGAACAATAACAAGCAAGTAAAGAAAAAAATCAAGGCATTGCTCTACCACACCCTAACCTTACAGCTAAGTTAGCGTAAAAGCTATTTACATTCATGACTATGCTGCACTCATACTAACCTAGCTTATGGAGGCATAAATGGCTGGTATGGTTTAACAACACATAAAAGTATAAAAATGTGGTCACGAATCTGAAAAGATATTGCCTGATAAGGGAGTCAACTTCTGCCTCATCTGGACCGAGTTGGTTCTCGCCTCCATCCTCTTCGTCCACAAACTTGTTCTCGTCGTATTCGTCCACATCTACTTTCCTGAAACGATCGGACACGGTGTTTTTCGACATGATCCTGTGCTTTAAAACGCCACAGACACAAAGCAGATTTTATTAGCTATATCAAATGTATGGAAGACTGTCGGCTGGCTCGGTTCCTCTTCCTTCCTCTGTCAAAAAGCGAGTCAGCATTCCAGTCACTTCCGCAAAGAGCGCCTCTACCTGTGGTGGTGCAGCATTGCATGATGTCTTTATCGCTATTTAGCTTGCTTATAAAGAAACATATGACAAGCATAAATCAATATGAATAGAGGTTAATTTTCTATATTGATAAGTGAAAAAACATACATGTCAGTTGTGCTTTCATGCAATGATACTGCCAAATGATTTTAACTAGGTGCATATTACAAAAAATGGTAAGCTGAAAAATGGATCTGAGCTTTTACATTTCTTAACCAGCAGAGGGAGCAAGAGTCTAAGCTATAATGCCTCCTGGCCAAAATAATTGGTCTTCAGCCTACTGGTAGTACATTTGTTAGCTTTTAGTAGCTCCCACGGGCCCTTACACAACATTGCCCCGGCAGGGAAATCCATCAATTAGGGTTACTTTTGGTATACAGACATAAATGCAAAGTTACAAAAAAAAGAAGAAGTGTGGAAGCGAATGTAAACAGGTTTTCGCCCAATCAAATACTCTGCCTCATTCGAACATCAGAGGCAAAGACTCTTATAGAGCACAGGTTGGCCATTCATCAAACAGTGTTTTAAATATGTTTTCAACCTGCCTGGCACACACGGATATATCCAGTCCACACACACACACACACACACACACACACACACACACACACACACACACACACACACACACACACACCGACATGCACACTATTACAGCCCCCACACACACTATAACAGCACCTCAACTCAGGAAGTGGAATTAACTTTTGGCTGATTAATTCACTTGGTCATTCCCTCATCCCACTTTTTTTAAATGTCGACGGAGGAGTGCCTCATCCATCTGACCGTCCACGGAGGTACTCATGACCGATGCCCACTCCTAAACAGAGTCCAGATTTAGTCCCTGTGACGTCCACAATTACGTCAAACCAGACTGCATCTTCTTTTCCCCTCAATCTCTAAACAGCTGGGCAGGCAAGCACTACAGGGGCAGAGAGCCTACCTCATCAAGGAGATATGTGGCCTGACAGAACTGTATTTCAGTTGGAGTAAGCCAACCATGATTTAAGCAGGGAATTTTGAAAATGACTCTGAGAATGTTTAGGACAGCATTACGAAACAAGACAAATGAATTCCATGTGGTTGGTTGTCACTCCTCTACAGTCTTCTGAAGATAAGCAGTTGGAGAGTGCCGCCAACAGTCCCACAGCTGGGAATGGTTATGTGTATGGTATGTATGTGCAGTTGCCTCTCTGGCCACACAGCAATATGTGACAGTTATGATGAATAAAACGTAATGAATGTTTGTATACTTGAAACACATATTGTTCTATAAACCTATCAGAGTTCATTCAGAGTTTAGATTTGATCTGATCTAATGTTAGGGGCTATTTTGAATGAATACTGTCTAGCTTGCAGTCTAAAGACTGGAGAAACAACTTATTTGCAGTCCATGGGATTTCAAGTATACACGGTTGTGTTCACATATGATTTGTGAAGAAACGCCTAGGACTATATCTGATGTGGATGTGGACAGGGACTTCCTGTGTAATGCAATACTTGTGTCAGGCTTTTCTCGGGGACTGAACCCAAGATGCTGGATGTGGGGAACCAGCGCTTAGCCCAGTGTGCTAATGAGAGGACCCAATGGCAGGATGATGTTCTCAATGGTTATTTTATTGAGAAACAAGGACACAGATGATAATCCAAAAGCACAGAGGATATGAAAAGGGCAAAAGGCCATAAACTAAAGCAGCTACTAAAAGTGTAGCTATGAGCGGAACTACGCCCTAGCAGCGAGAGGCAATGCTTGAGAGCAACGCAACAAAAAGCAGTACGAGAACTGCACAGTGAACAAACCTTAAACTCGCGCTAGGCATAGCAAGGAAAACACTAACGACCTGATAAGGGCCACAGAGATTAGCCAGGTACTTATACCCTGGCTAATAGAGGGAAGTGACAATCACAAAAACGCAAGACAGGTGAGAGCACACAATGGGGAACAGGTGAGAACACAAATCACAATGGGGAACAGGTGAGGGCACACAAAGACAACAAAGGCACATGTGGACACAAATGAGTTCATGATGTCCTTTGGCCACCAAAGGCCGCCAATGTGCCAAACGGTTGCCCGAAGTCGTGACAACTTGAGGTTGAGGTCTGTTGCATTACTCACACAATTGGATATAATGCCTTATTCAAAGACATGATGTTTAAAGCTGTTTTTGCTACTTGCATTGCGGTGCATCATATGGGCATGCGGATATCACTTGTCTTTACCACAGGTTGCAGTAATCAGTCCCAAAAGGTGCCCCTTATCTACCCAACTACCAGCGTCTCCAGAGGTCTTTATGAGTCATCTTTAACCTATACCAGTTTGGAGTGCCATTGGGATCCACCTTTTAGGTGTTTTGCATTGCGCAATGGAGGCCCACATCTCATATCTGTCATCTTTCCAGTATTTTACAGATATAGTGTAACATACTGGTGCACACCAGTGTAAGCCAGTTTTAACCCATGGTAATATTTAGCATCCTGGACATCCCTCCTGGCAATGCTTGTGTGTTGTGAACAAAAATAAACCTGCAAATCAGTTATTGGAAGAGCTTGAGAGATCTGTTGACTGGTGGTTCCCTTCAGTGTAACTCAAATCCCTGCATCTTCCTTCACCTGTCTGTTTAGTGAGGGTTGGAAGACCATGACTGAGGGCTGCCCACCAGCACCATATTCTCCATTCTGGTAATTAAATACACTATTGACATACTATACATATCTATGGTCAGACAGTAAAGTACACATTAAACAACATATGTGAAGAGAGTCGGAATATCTAAGACAAAACTGAGGCAGAATAGTTAGCAAATAACAGAATATAGGTTAGTTGTGAAATTATGGATTGTTTTTTTTTTTAGGTCTTGCTTCTTTGCAGTGCTGCCTCATGTACGGAGTTTAACTTCCTCTTGTGCAGTTATTATCTTGAAATGGTTTTCCCAGAGCACAGAATCAGTGCTGTTGTACTTGTCTGTCTTAATTACTAACCATATAGTATGAGTAAATATTTATGACATCAAGGACAGATTGGTACACATGAAGTCAAGCAGTTGCCAGCAGTAGGAAAAATCTACATACAGAAAAACTTTATGGAATTTTTGAGTGAGTATGATAACTTGGTTTTTATTCTCCAATAGATATATAACCAAAAAATAAAAAATAGGTTAACATTTTTTAAGGATAACATAAATTAGGTCAGGAATTAAAACAGTCAGGATGATATGCTATTTGTTTGACAATAAGTTAAAATGACTACTTTTTTATGAGTCTCTTGTCTCTTCCCTGCTATAACAATGTAACAACAAATCTGTCATTAAGTATCTCTGTCTTGATACAGAATAATGCAGAAAGATATCAGGTCAATAAATGCTTGGTCACAGTGTTACATTTTATTATGCCAGTTGAAACAATCTATCAAATTCCTATAACCAATATCACTCCTAATTATACAATTGACAATGAATGTAAACACACACTACCTAAAAATAACAGAAACAAATTAGTGCCACACTGACAATAAAAAAAAATGAAGACATTTCTAATGCTATGATTCATTGCTATGTCTAATGGCTATGTTTCATTCAACTACATACAAAAGAAGGCAAAACATTTCTCAAAGGAATACAAGGGGAGTTCCAGTGAGCCTTTGTTGGTTACACTGTCCATTACATCAGCCTTGTTACAATGTGACTATACTAGAGATCAAGTGTAACGTCACATTGATACTTTATACTTGCATGAAACTCGGGTTAGGGGTGTGGAAGCACGGAGTGTGTAACAAAGTGTAACCAAGTGTTTTGTCTTGGATGGATCCTGTCTGTGAGCTCATATTGATTACAGCATCAGAATATTCTACTAAACAAGGATGTCAATACAACGGCAGTACAGTGGCAATTTCGCTACCTTGAGCAAAGCTGAGAATCACATACTTACAATGTGACCTTTAGTCAAAATACCTACAGCAAGTGTATGTATGACACATCAATATTTTGTATTGTTAAACAAATGTGAATGACACAGGACTCATACTCACTGAAATAATTTAAAATCTGGATACATTTCCCACCAACCCCAAAATGGAGAATTAATATGTTGCATATGTATGTATGTATGTATGTTGTTTAAATACATACTTCTCACTTGACATATATTCCTATATGGACAGATAGTCAGATGCAATAATAGGAAGAAACAGGGTCCTCTCTGAAGCGGTCAGATGAATCCTCGTAAGGCAAAGGGTTCAGTTATTTTCCATAAGATGGTGCTGGCCCAGGTGAAGCTGGCACATTCCAGACCCCCACACCTCAGTGGTGATATAGTAAGATTTCACTGACAGCGTCTGAGGGGAGGGTTACCAGACCCATTACCACGGCCTCCACCACACAACACACACACACACACACACACACACACACACACACATACACACACATGTACATACACGCACAGGAATGCACACACTCACATCTATGCATACTGTGAGAAACCAGTAGGGAATGGAAACTTTAATGTCTCTCTCTCTCTCTTTCTTTGTTTCTGTCTCTCGCTCTTTCTCTCTCTTTTTGTCTCTCTGTCTACCTATGTATCTCTCTTACTCTCTCTTACTGTCAGAGTAGTGACTGCTAGGGTCACCCAGTTAACGTAGAGGAAATGACACAACAGGAATGTGCAAGCCCCTGTAATAACAGACCAAACCAAACACAAACACCTGCTAAGACAGCAAGATAGAGAGAGAGAGAGAGGGGAAAAGAGGGCAGGAATGAAAAGAAGTGAAACCATGGTTTCCATGGTTTCCATGAGATGATTTGAGGAAGGCTCGAGGACAGGGTTATGTTTTGAAACTGATGCTTCGGCGAGCTTCCTAGTATCTACTGCAGAACTTCACTCAACACATCCTCAAGGCGGGTTTGTGCCCTCGCATGCACACTTGGAACGTGCACTGACTCTTCGAAAGCGACGTGAATAAACACAAAACTACGTCTTGCTGAGACTATTCAGATGAAAGAGATGGAAAGTGAGATGATGAGTTTATGTCTGGCCAAACCCGGCAGACGGCACCAACATAAGTGGCCATCTTTCAATTTCCTACACTTGATAGGTTTCATAACATCCACCACCCTGAAAATGACGCACATTCAGTGTTGTGTTTGTGTGTGTGTGTGTGTGTGTGTGTGTGTGTGTGTGTGTGTGTTTTTTTCCAGTCTTAATCCACTGCTACAGTTCCACATTCAAAAGACTTTTCTCAGGCATGGAAACTCACACTTCCTCAGCCCACACATGGTCTTAAGTGTCAGAGGAGTTCAAGAGGCTGTTCACAGATGGGAGTGGGGGCTGGGGGTGGTGAGGTGACCGGAGATGTCTACTCTGTAACACGATGAATGGCCTCGCTGCAGCCCATAAAAGAATGTAGTATGGTCAGCTGAGAGAATCCTACAGACGAGAGACAACCTGAAGATGACCAGAGAAACCTCCCCATACCCCCACCCTTCTCCTCTGCTCGGTCTGGAAAAGGTCACGAGAGGTCATGAGAGGTCACGCGAGGTCACTGCTGTCACCACCGGGCCTTCACTTGCGCGTTGTTGCTCGGGTGTCCCTCTTCAGGAACTTCTTGTTCTGGATCTCGTTCAGTGAGAGGGAGACAGAACAGCGTGACGGGGTCTCCTTGCGGTACACAACACTGTCCTTTATTGCCTCTTTGATAACCTGAGGGAGGAAGCAGATACAGAGGTTGGCATTACATGAAAGACCCCGTGAGAATATTGGTAACTGGATGTAAGGCACTGGCTGCGGAGTGCTTCAGTTCAGTCTGAGTACTACATCTAGTGTCGAGCCAACCCTGACTCAGAATGATCCGTCGTCACCACTTTTATCTTCAAATGTCGTAATGAGGTGTGTTATGAGTAATAGGTCGTCTAATATTTGGAGGAGAACAGTCATAGTCCCTCATGTAGAAAAAAAAAGAAAACTATAAACAATAGAAATAGCCCAGCTATTGTGAAGGATGCACAAACATACTGGATTTTGGGGATTTATTAACCCCAGAGTTACGCAAAAAGTTCCAAGTAAAGTGCAGTTACGCATAATGCAGTTAGCTACTAGATCGAATGTGTTGAAATGTTGATTTATGGAGTCATATCTTCTGGTGCAACTGGGTGCGGGTCGAGGGTGTTTCAGCAACAACATAATTAAATCTGAATTAATTAGATAATTGTTCGTTATGGCCACACATGAGGCTGACGAAACCAAGCCCATCTCCTCCCTTTCCAGTGAAAGTGCGTGGAAGATATGAATGCCTCATAGTCAGACAGTTTGCTCACTAACACAATCAGTGATTCATGTGCCAAAGTATGCACTCACAAAGGGAAACGTGCGCGGTTAGAATGTTTCACAAGCCCAGCGGAGGAAAATATACAT
>NC_045161.1:10846009-10898509 GCF_900700415.2 Clupea harengus | reverse complement strand
CTCTCATCTGATTCTCCTCAGTGATCACTTTGTGAGTACTTGAGAGTTCTGAAAGAGAAATTCCTATCTAAAAGTTTTCCATTCTCCAAATTGACAACTTGTCAACCTCAGTTGCCAAATTCCTCTAAAGGCCATGCCAGTGAGAGAGTGTGGTGTAAAAGGCGAAATTTTGACAAATGTATAGTTATAATCAGATAACATTGTGCAAAAGTATGTCCAACAAGACCACACCAGGCATTTGGTGGAGAAGCAGTGGAACAGGTACAACAAAGCTCCATTCATCTGTGGCATGTGATCCAGCCACAGAGTTTCCTGTAGTGCTCCAACTCTCTGTACCTTTGTGTGGCTCCTCGTCATTGTCCATGCTGTCCGCCCCCAAGAAGTCAGCAGGCCTAATCTGTTCTGTGGTACAGATGCAAACTATGTGTGAACATGCCGTATATACCATACTCACACACATCATGGTCATGGCATATGCACACATATGTACTCACGTACACACACACACACAATTCACTGCATATCAAATTCTTACACTGTGTGTTTAAGAGAATACTAAGAATGTGTGTGGCTGCTCGTGGGTGTGTAGATTTGACAGTCTAATCCTCAGTTTATTCGCCGTGACAACAAAAGAACCGCAATCAAATTATCGTTTGCAGTACCTGACACATCAATTCCTTACAAGATGTAATTATTTTCTCTCTCTCTCTCTCTCTCTCTCTCTCTCTCTCTCTCTTACACACACACAAACACACACACACAAGTGTTTATTTTAGGAGTTCTTAGTTGGAAATGCAATAACATTAATCAGTGCGCAAAACAATTCATTCCACAAGAAACAATCAAGGGAGCCCTACTGCAAAAACACACACACACACACACACACACACATTCATTCAGTATGACTGTCATGTTAAATAGGGACTATTTTCAGCCCACATGGTTTGGCCAGTTTGCCCAGCTGTCAATCACCCAGCAAGGAGAGGTGTTCCCCAGACACTGGAGAGGCTTGAGAACCGAACTCAAATACCTCTGCTGTTAATTCTCTCATCTGTGGCATTTAGTCTGGACATAACTGCACACTTAGTCATAATCCACAGCACCACACAACACAGTGGGAAAATTATAGGATTGGTGTTTGAAATCTGAATCACTGTTCTGGTTAGACCGACAGTAGTAGAGCCAGGTGTCAACTTCTGTTTGAGTCTGATTCTCAAGAAGCTTTCTATACATACTGCTGAAATACTATACCTCTCCTGAGCCATTAGTTACACTGGATAAAATAGTCCTCATGAATACAGAATTATGTTCCTTTCAATGTTGTAGAGATAGGCAGTGCCCCCGTAAACTAAAGGGGCTACCGACGGGGCTACCAACACTTACCCAGTTCCTCCTCCATAGTACTTTGCCTTTGTCCTGAGTCCTTGACACCCAGCACCCTGTTGAAGAGAATAGAGAAGGCACTACCCCACACTCCTGCAGAGAGAAATAAACTTCAGAATGGGATCTAATCATCCACTTTATAAATTACTTATATTAAGAAATGTCCGTCAGGGTGTGTTTATTTGTGCATGCATGTCTGGTTGTGTGTGAGTGCGAATGTGGGTGCCTGTGTGTGAAATTGGATGTGCTTGTGCGTGTGTATGTGTGTGAACCCGTGCGCATGCATTGGTGTTCGTCCTTATGTGTAATTACATATGGGGGTATTCTGTACGTTTTGAGAGCGTGTATAACATACCCATGAGGAAATGTAGTGGGTTCTCCTCATACTTCTTCACTACAGTTCCCATGAAGAACTTGCTGCCGAAGAGGTCAGGTGTCATGAAGGTCCCATATTTGGCCATGCCAATCTCATAGGGACTAAACTCTACCCAATCTGACAATGAACAAACAAGCGCATGAGTAAAGTGAGTAAAGCACGCAAAAACAGACTCACAGAATATACACAGCCACAAACTTCCAAACTAACGACATAGTAACCTAATAAACAAATTAGCACACAGGACATACACACACACACACACACACACACACACACACACACACACACACACACACACACACACACACACACACACACACACACACACACACACACACACACACACACACAATCACACACACACACACCCACACACACACACACCCCCCCCCACACACACACACACACCCACACACACACACACACACACACACACACACACACCCCACACACACAATGCATGGGCAGGTCTCATCTGACTCCACAAATTCCACATTAGACTATTGTTAGCCTGAACGTGGGCGTCATTTGAATGAACGGGGTCAATATGAGCTATTTTCTCCCTGTGAATGGGGACGCTGAGAGTGGTATGTAAACACTGCCTCGGTGACTCACTCACACCCCTTCAGCGTAATCCTCTGTGGTGTCCGGTGGCGACGCATGAGGGAGATACCTGTGGGTACACAGCCAGGAGCGCCGGGCATACCTTCAGCCACCAAGACGCAAAGAAGGCAACAGAACTCGTTCCGTTCCGGTGAAACATGAGTGAGAATGACAATCAAAGCCGACCACAGAGCTTGATTTTTTTCCATTATACACATTCCAGGGAATACCTCTTGCGTCCAAAGTGGTGCAAACACTCGCACACCCCATGACGCAATAATACATACGTATTGAAGACGTATTTTCGGAAGTGAATAAATATTTGCGTGCCATTCGGAGGTATGCACCATAAAGCAAAGAATATTAAATGATATGACTAGTCTACATGTTGTTGTTTTTGAGCATAGCTTGTACTCTACCTGTACACAATTTAGATCACTCGACCACTGTTATGAATGCAAATAAGGCAGGCAAAACCCTATTTCACAAACTGAAATTCCAAATTGCAGCTTTCATGCGAAGTCTGTTACAGACTATGAATACACATGTCCCTAAAACAGTAGTGATCTCTCACACGCTATACTACAGGCCTGTAGCCCACTGACCTATTAAACCTTACCGTCATACATTTACTGAGTGTATATCAGAAAACAACTACATGGCAATACAAATCACACTGTAAAAACAAATCTTTACAATCAAGCTAAACTACAGTGCACGTGATCATCAAAACGTTCTCGTCACGGCAAAATGAAACGCCTTTCGAGGAACACTCGTAAAACCCGTGAAGGCTTTAGATTTACGCTGTCTATGTCCCCTGGTGACAGTATGCATCAGCACATACTTGTGTAAGCCTCCACAATATAGTGCATTTACCTGGACAAGTGAGCATTGTCAACTTTATCACGCAAGGCTTCACAGCTTCATCAAATACCCTTGAGGTGTGTGTTTGGACTATGTTCTCTGACAGTCCCTCCAGCCTTGGCATTAATGGGCCTCTCTACTCTGTGTCCTCTTGAAAGGATTAAGAAAGGAAAAGGCCCTGAAGAAAAAGGGTCCTGATGAGCGGCTTTTAAAGAGCACTTCCACAAGAATGGTATTGTCTTTGACACCATGGCATTTCTGCCTGACAAGAGAGTGCTGGTGCGAATGCAGGGGAGAGGTGAGATGAATGACGTTCGAAAGCACACGCCTGTCACCTTCCGAGAATGACTGACTATAAAGGAAAGGAGGCTGCCTATACAGTATCATCTAACGGACCCCTGTGACCTTTGTGTTCTCTTTGTTTGAGGAGGAAAAGGACAGGCTGTCCTTGTCAAAATGCAGAGTCCAAAATCCACGCGCGCACACACACTCACATGTACATACACACATTGCCCAACAAACAAAGAGATGGAGATATTACCAACCAAATATTAAGAATGCTCTAATCAGACTTCCTCATCACATATCAGGGTTCCTGCTTCTTTTTAGCAACAGGCAAACTGCATGCAAAACTTGACTACACATGTATGTCAGCACTTTTAGGAAAGCACTTTTGAGTTACCTCATAAACCTTCATTAAAAAAAACACTGTACCTTTTCCAAAACATAATTGGTATTTCTCCAAAATTTATTTTCATCTTTCCAAACACTATATACTACTCAAAAATAATAATAGTCCAAATACTACTCATAACGATAGTACTTAATAATAATAGTAAAAATACTTTGAATACAATTATCTGCCTTGAACTGAGACCAGAAACTTTCCAGAAACGTTCCTGTTTCCTCCTTCTCCTCAGAGGATGCAAATGGGTTTCGGGAGAACCACTGAGCCACCGTGACACCAAAGAAGGCTCAGAACCCGTGCAGTATTGTGTGTCTGTGTATTTCGTATGCAAATAAATGCACACATACACAAACAAACACACACACACACACACACACACAAGCACGTACACACACCTGCAAACATGAGCTCGGACACATCAGGTTTGACATGCAAGCAGGTGAAGAGGGGGAGGGGGCACTGCGCATCATCCACCTTCTCCTGCATCTTGCTCAACTTAGTGTCCATTCTCTGATGAGAGAGAGTGAGAAAGAGAGAGAGAGAAAGAGAAAGGGAGGAATGACAGAGTAAAGCGATGAGAAGAGAGAGACATTAATACTCAGACAATGAAGGGGATTGTTTTCACAGAGAAAAAAAAACACAACAAGCAAGCAGCTCTGAGAAAATAACGAGAGAAGAGAAAATAAAAAAGAGGGGGATGGAGGAGAAGTGGAGCCATAGGAGAGGACAAAGAGGGAGAACATTAGGCCAGGGCACGCTCATGCAGAACACAGCAGAACACAGCAGAACACAGAGAGGGAGAACATTAGGCCAGGGCACGCTCGTGCAGAACACAGCAGAACACAGCAGAACACAGAGAGGGAGAACATTAGGCCAGGGCACGCTCGTGCAGAACACAGCAGAACAGCGAGGAGCGATGGTTATGAAAACAAAGTGTGACAGCATGCCATCGCCATGGGCAACACTAAGGAAACCCTACTGTGCCAAAGAGGAACACGAGAGGCTGAGCAGGGGCACATGAGAAAAACAAATACAAGGGTGGCTGGAGTGAAAGAAAGATTAACACTCAGGCTCAAGATGGGGAAATATAGAGGCTCAAACACACTAAATATCAAGTAAAGGCTACTCATATAGAGAGACAGAGAGAGTGAAAGAGAGAGAGAGAGAGAGAGAGAGAGAGAGAGAGAAAGAGAGAGAGAAAGAGTTAAAACATCTTTGAACTCTGTTTTCTCACTGCGGGGATGAGCGTCTCGCCGATGAGCATGCCAAAGATGTCGGCGAAGGTGACGGGCTGGCCCATGGCCTTCTTGGTCCACAGCGCCTGGATGTAGTGGGTGAGGTGCTGGGGCAGCAGCAGGCGCAGCGGGCTGCTGCTCACACTGCGCATCAGCTCCTGGTTGATCTGCTCCGGGCCCATGTTGGGGAACTCAGGGTGAGAGTACAGCGTCGACATGTACCTGACAGAGAGAGAGAGAGAGAGGGTGGGAGAGCACCAGATTAGGATCACACACACACACACACACACACACACATAAATACACACATAAATACACGCCGTATACGGCGACAGACAGACAGACAGACAGAGAGACAGGCAGGCAGACCAACAGATTCGTTCACTGACACATCAACTCGTTGGTTAATTGGTTCATTTGCTGGTTGGTTGTTGGTTTGTTGGTTGATTGGCTTATAGATAGAAAGATAGATTGACAGAGAGACAGATTGAAAGAGAAACTGGTTGTTTGGTTCCCAAACAGGCAGGCAGGCAGGCAGGCAAACAGACAAATGTAGAAGCAAGCGGGCTTCTCTGCTCTCCCCTGCTGTGTCTGTGGGCTCTGGATAAGAGCCCAGGTCTACTCTGTCCCTGGTTCCCCCTCCACACACCAAAGCAGAAAATGATTTCAGCTGCAACCAAGATTAGAGTACTTGGTTTTGAAAATGCACCTTCTCTGAAAGGACACTACAACGGTCCATGCTTCACTGGGCACTGTGCTTGGAACATTTTATATCCATGTTGTTTTTAAAGATATGCCAACGCCAACAGATTATGCAACAAGGAACAGGAAGTTACAGGAAGTGTTCTGCAGCTTTATGAACAGTAGAGTCTCCATATATAATCTAACTAAAGACAGGAGCAGGAGCAGGAGCTGAAGACAAATACTTCTAGTACAGTGAAGCTGAGCTCCAACTCGTACAAAGGAGGATATAATCTGGTCAAAAAGGATGTTGCACAACTTTGGTCCTGCAGCAAATATTCTCCCACGGACAATGTCTGTGTGCGGCACAGTTTTAATTTCATGCTGCAGTGAACCAGAGCTAAATCATAGCATTTAGATAGAGGAGTAAGTGGTTATAGTCAGAAAACTATAGACCTAGCGATTAAGACCACAAACTATTGACCAAGCGATTGAGCTTGTGCGCTGAGATGTGTCTGCAACAGCAGAAAAAACGAATAAGACACCCACGCACACGTCAGTGTCCGCATTGCGCAAAGCCGACTTCGCAGGAGTATACCTGCCCAGATCTTCACTACACAAGGAAAGCAGACTGGCTGTGCTGACATTAATCTTTACACACTGAAGGAAAAGAAAAAAGAGGGACATGTAACATGATATAGTCCGATCTCGCAGTTCTGCAAGGAGTGAAAGTTTCATGGGAGATCTTCTTACTCAACTTGGCATGCATCCCCTGGAGAAATGAAGAGAGGTGTGCGTGGGGGGTCAAACATGGAGAACAAGAGTAAGAGGAAGGAAAACATGACAGCATAAAGAGAAAAGAGAAACGGAAATGATCAGTCGATGAGACTGGGAAGTGAGAGTTTAGAGAAGACAACACACAGAAGAGCCAGGCAGCAGGCAGGCGGGCAGACAGACAGACAGACAGACAGACAGACAGACAGACAGACAGACAGACAGACAGACAGACAGACAGACAGACAGAGCTCACCAGGTGGAGCCAGAGAGGCCGGCTATGTAGGTGGTGCAGTCCAGCACACCGGACTCGTACAGGGCCTTCATCACCCCAGAGAAGCCCACCATGGCCCTGAAGCCCCCGCCCGAGCCCACCACAGCAATCACTGGCACCTGAGGGGGCAAAGGTCACTCATTGCATCACCTCCTGCAAATGTAGTCACTTCCTCCCTATAAAAGGGTAGTCGTTACATAATTTCCTGTGCAGATAAAGCGTGTGAACCATCTATTGCCCAGGCTTTTGAACATCGCTATTGCACCTAACTGGTCTAACAGGAAAGTGTTAGTCTCTATTGCCTTTCGCCTGACTCTAACTTTCAAGATCTTCAATACACCTTTCTGCTGCAGTTGCATTGTCAACACGTTTTTATTCATTGTGTGATTCTGAATGAAGGTATTCATCACATTCACCAAAGATGTGCTTCTTTAGATATTCACTACATTCATCTGGAGTAACCCAATGCCTAATGTGACATTAATTACTGCATCATAAGCTTGATCATTGATTAGTCTGCATCGATTGTAATACCCTACTGTAGCTGTTCCCGACAGTGCATCTGTTCTGCAGTAAGTTATATATTAAACCTTTGTTGACTTAAACAGAGAAACAAAACCAAATCAGCCAGCACTTGAGGAAACAGTTTCTAGGTGAAGATCTTGGTGATTTTAGGTCATTCTAAGTGTACGACAATGACTCAGTGCTACTTTGCTTTGACTCGGGCAGTGTTCACTTAAATGACTACTGAGGGATTCTCTCTGTATCTATGTGTTTCTATAATGTGTATATATGTGTTCTCTGTCTGCATGAACTTTAGTGTTTCTGTGTGTGTGTGTGTGTGTGTGTGTGTGTGTGTGTGTGTGTGTGTGTGTGTGAGAGAGAGAGAGTGTGTGTGTGTGTGTGTGTGTGTGTGTGTGTGTGTGTGTGTGTGTGTGTGTGTGTGTGTGTGTGTGTGTGAGATTGTGTGTGTGTGTGTGAGATTGTGTGTGTGTCTGTGTGATTGGGGGTATGTGTTTTCATGTACGAAAATAGCACAGAACAAGGGTAAGGGGAACTGAGAGTAAAAGAGAGTATCACATTCTGAATGTTCAACGTCCCTCATTGACTCAGCAGTTCTCTCTCTCTCTCTCTCTCTCTCTCTCGCTCTCTCTCTCTCGCTCTCTCTCTCTCTCTCTCTCTCTCTCTCTCTCTCTCTCTCTCTCTCTCTCTCTCTCTCTCTCAGCCTAACAGGAAGAGCACAGGGCCTGCCAGATATGCAAAAGCTGAGGTCAGTCCAGTGATGGTGCCTCCGGTCAACCACCAGCGCTCTTCATTACAGGAACGCTGCTGTCGTATTATCGCTTTCACACGCGCTGCGCCCCTGCTTTGCGGCCGATGGCCTGCTGTAAGATTAGTGCTGCCTTGAAACTGCAGCATGTACTGGCATGGCCTGGTTCAGTTCCTGGAAAGCTGGGGGGGGGGGGGGAGATGCAGTTCTTGCTAAGTGCAGAGGAGTTACACTGCAGTATGGTCTGTCAGGAAACTGTCCCTTAATAAGCCACATAGATGATCAATACAGCATCAGCCAATACAATTCTCTGCACTTCCCATCATGATGTACTGGCCCAGTTGTTCAAGGTCTTGTTCCCATTGCTATGTTGATGCAACATCTAACATTCCTGTATCCCTGTTGAGGCATATTAATCCTTGACCCGAGCTGAACCTCATTGTTTAGATGTGTGTGTGTGTGGGGGGGGGGGGGGGATACCTCTTGCGGTGAGCTGGGCAGGTAGCGAGGTTTCTCGCCGTCCAGCAGCTTCTTGATCCCCAGCATCACCTTTTCCCGGCGCGTCTGTCGGAACAGCTTCTCCTTATCGCACAAAGCCAGGCTGAAGCGCAGGTCCAGGTCTGAGCTGCCGAGGAGAGGGGCGCAAGAAGGCTTAGATTTAGGTGTGTTAGGTGACAAGATGAGACCGAGGCTTCATAACGTACTCCCATTTGGTGCATGTGTTCATACCATGAATGTGCTTCGCCCCATCTGATTGTCAAGCTATGCTTTGATAAGTAAACTCTTGAATTGATATTTCACCAAGTGGATATATAAAAATATAAAGAGAAACAGCAACTACATGTCAAAAACTACTTACTTACTACTGATGGCTAGCCAAACAAACTGAACATTTCTGTGCGTGCGTGTGTGTGTTTGTGTATTTTTGTGTAATGGTGTCTCAGAAGATCTAAATCCAAAAGGAATGCTTCTAATGCATTGCTACGGAAAACCAAGACATAAATCAAGGGATCTATGTCATGGGTATCTCTGATCCACTTTTGACACACCTTATAACTGCCAGAAAGTAACATGACTAATGTTCGGTCATCTACTGAATGAAATACCTGCCACTTCCAATACTTGCAGACCTGGCAGCAGGTCAGTAGGGTTGGGGTTTCTTCAGAATCTGATGTGAAATACTACAGAAGCATCATACACTGAGTTTTCATCTCTTTCTCACACCCAGTTTGGCATAGTCTCTCTTCTCTTGGGGTGATGCATGAGAAAATCTACAGCTCTGAACTGTGGTGAACCTCAAAGGATGACCTGCGGTGCAGCCTTCTCACTGTCACATAATTGACGACCAGCCTGATTCCAGTCTGGCTCCACTGACTCATCCGATCACAAGGTCTATGTCTGATACAGCGGGCCACTAGATTTTCATCTCGAGGGGGAAAATATCATAACAGCACCAGGTCTGTTAGCAAATGCTTTTTTCCAGTGCATGCTGCTGTCAGTCGCACAATTAAAGGAGAGTAAGCTAAATTACTTCACATGGCAAATGCTTCCTGCTAAATTCATAATGACCACAGTGTAAAGATGTACAGATGCTTACCAGACTTCCAGTGACATCTCCAGGTACACTTTGGTTGTCTGTCAATTGAAAAAAAAAATTATGCTAAAGTAATATAAAGTGCTGGGGAAACTTTAAATGCTAATGTTTTCCTCACAATACCTTCACCTCAACAATATGCAGTACAGGTGGCTCCTCTTTTTAATGTGAATGAATGACTCATTTCCTACTAAAACACCACAGTCCTCCACCTAGATTCTCCGCTTATGATATTTCCAAGGTGACTAGGCTTGTTTACACCCTGCGCGGGTGACGCCCGATTCTATGGCCTGACCTGCATGGAAAACTGTGGTCACACTGACAGGAATAATCCATACAAGAAAGATGGCTATATGGCTATTACAGTGTGCCATGGCATGCCAAGGAATTTTGCAATGTGACAAAGATTTTGCCATTCCTCAACGCCTTACTGAGGCAAAATGCAGGGGAAAGGTTTGGGGTGTACCGTAAAATAATTATTTAGTGACAATGACACTTCTACAAGCCGTCACCCTCTTGTTCGGAGAACATCGTGGACCATCACAACTCACCTTGCCAATGGGGAAAGGCACTGTCTCGATCTGTCCCACTTTGAGTTTGGAGATGTCATATGTGACTGTGCCCAGAGTCTCGTCCATCACGTAGTTGGCATCCATCAGAGTGATCTGGCAGTGAGAATGGCCATTCACTTGATTTCACTTCACATCAATTCATTTTAAACCACTTTAATTCACATCACATAAATGTTATTGAATTGATGTCGATTCGTTTCATTTCTATTGAGTTCCGTGAAGCTCAGTGTTGTTGAATTCAACAAACTCTCATCTCTGTGTAATTTGTATCAAAAGCTCTTCATACAGGCATCACATTACACATGGCTTATTCATCTTACACCGAGGGTGTGTCTGCACAAAAAGCAAGTATCTAAAAACACACACACACAAACAAAATATATCACCATCAATATCACATCACATCATTCATGTGTGTCCTTTTCATATATTTATCCAGACAGACTAGTAATTACAGTGGTATCGGCACAGTCAAACAGCTAACTTTTCAACCGAACTCCAACCTCTACATATTTATGTTTATGAGGTTTGATGAATGACTATTAAAGATCTGACTTCCAGGGTAAAAAAAAACTGCTGCCGCAGCTTAAATTATATACTGGGGGCTTCAGTGTCTTCCCGTCTATGGCTATACCAGTGTGTCTGTCTATGGCTATGGCTATACCAGTGTATCTGTCTATGGCTATACCAGTGTGTCTGTCTATGGCTATACCAGTGTATCTGTCTATACCAGTGTGTCTGTCTATGGCTATACCAGTGTGTCTGTCTACTGACCTTTAGAATATTCTCCTGGTTGGGGTCCAGGATGAAGGTAAACGTCTCGTTCCACTCTGGGTTGATGTTGTTGTCTATGTGTCGGGTCCTCTTCCTGCTCTCTGGAGCTGTGGGGATAAACAGCTCCAAGTAGGGGTCCGGGGTGTCCACTGGAATGACAAATACACACACACACACACACACATGTATGAAGGCATGCACCACAAGAGCTTGCTTCGGGCAAAAAGGTTACAGTATAAGAGCACACAAGCACCTTCTGCGGCAATTGCAGAAGTTGCAGTTGACTTTTGAGTTGTTTGGATTTGAAACACAGAGGTGTGCACACACACACAAACAAACACACACAGATGCACGCACACACACACACGAACAAATGTACCCGCACATACACACACACACACACACACACAAACACACACAAATGATGAACACAAACTTACAGAGGTCACCAATTGCTCCTTTGGTGACATTCTCAGCCCGCAACACTGTCACTTTGTACTTGTGAGAGTACTGCTGCTCCACCTGCAACATAAAGCACACAGGTAACATGTGGGAGTGTGTGGCTGTGAGATTCTTTAGTGTCACCAGTTCAGGTCTCTTGACTCTGCAGGATGAGCTGACACACAAAGCACGTTTGGCAAGGTCTCTGGACCTGAAACGCCTCGCAAGGCATCCTGAAGGAATCACTTCACAGGCAGGGGCCATGCAATAAGGCCTTGTAAGCAGGGTGCGATTTGTTGGGGGGGATGGAGGGATTCCCCCCCCCCCTCTGGTTTGAAAAATAAATAATATTTCATGTATTTTATATATTTTAGTTTGCATTAAATGTTCAACTGTTCAAAATGTAAGCTAATAGGGCCTACCGTTAACTTGAAAAGAATTAGGCCTATTTATTGCTTGTTTTTTCATGATAAAAAAAAAAACATCCCCCCCTGTTTTTTTTACAAATCGCACCCTGCTTGGAGGCACCCTTGTGTATTACAAACCGAGAGGAAAGACAGGTGGTGATGGGGAGAAAGGGGGTGGGGGTGGGGGTGGGGGGCATGTTCCATGGCAAGAAGGAGGTCTGTATACACAGAGTAGCATATTAGACAGGACAGATGAGACTCCTATATTGCAGCACTTCTACCCTAGGTTGCATTAGGACTTGCCATTTGAAATCAGACAACCAATACTTGGTTACAACCAATAACCAATACATCAGGAAGAACGACTAATGACGATGACAGCTGTCTATGCCAGGTCCGAAAAGCAACTGTTTGCATCATTTACAGTTTTGTCTGCAAAGTTCTCAAAGTTACCGTGGGCACATGGCTTCAAAGAACTGTCAGGGGCCTTCCAGACAAACAAGCACAAAGAAAACAATTTCTCAACTCAGACTCAGGACAAACCAGGAAGAGGAAGTGTAATAATTGCCAGACAATGTGTGTGGCATCATAACAGTGCTATGGATGCTAGGCAATCATGACCGTCATCAGAGACAGTTGCTGGGTGTGGAATGACTATAATACACACTTTATTTGGCCAGGTCTGAAAGTAAACATCAATGTTACCTAGAAAAATACCACTGCTCTTCTTCCAGGAACAAACATGTTTCATATGAAACTATCATGCAGGTTTTGATAATTGTAGTGTGTTAAAAGTGTATTTATAGTAGTACTGACAGATTACCTGGTTTCTCAGGAAAGCCACATGCTTTTCGATGGATGAATTTTGCAATGAGGGAATCCCCCCACAAAACTACTGTCCCACAAAGCAGACAATGTGTCTCGAATCTCAAGCTTGATAGTGAACAGTGCTGAAGGCCCTGTGTGTTGGGACCTGCATTAAGCCTGGTTTTGACACTAATCCCTTATCAGACCAGGCAAGAGAACGCTGAAGTCAAAACTTTCTATGAACCTATGAAATGCACAGGGTCATCATTAACATTCCTGGTGTTGTGTCTGCGCATAATCTTAAATGTGAACATAAGTAGTCAGAGAGACAGATAGAGAGGGGAGATAGGAGGGGGATGGTGTCAGATGTTGACCTTTTTCAATTCTAGTTGCGGTAATTTCTCTGATAACATCTGCATCTGCAACTACCACAAGACACAAGTGCAGACACACTGCACACTATTTCCGAGGTCTGCAATTTCAAGCACTTCCACTATTCTTAATCACTTGTCCATAATTCACAGCACAGTCTGTTGGAGTACTCCTAAACTGACACACACTGCACACGGCCTAGTGCCAAGGCCATGATAGGCGCTTTAGCTGATACTTGTTTGGGAAGATGTCTGAGATGAACATACAGTGGACTGTGTGACCCAGAATATACATTACGTTTGTTTTCACATGCATTGGGGTGAATCCTGGCTTTAGCTTTTACTGTCAATTCAAATCTGTCCGGTTGTCAAGGGACAACTCTGAGAAGGCTGGAGGCTAAACTAAGCCCTGGTGCTGTATTTGAGGCATACAGCAGAAAACTCTGACTAGAAACTAGACTGTGGTCTAGTACAAGTTGGATAGAGGAGAAGAAAAATGATCAATTGCAGTGAGATTACATTACCGGCATGTAATTCGTGTACATAAGGGTGTATAACACAATTGTCACATGCACATTTTGACACTGATCCACATTTCACTTTGTGCGTGTGAGATCCACCACTACAACATGTGAAAATCTTCTCACGCTGAGTGGGCAACCACACGCACATGGACAGACTGATAAGACAGTTTATGGTCTGATGTCTCTCTTTCCTCTGTCTGGTCACATTCCATTAACAAAGTACAGTCAGTCGATTCATGGGTATTCATCTGCCTTTGTATTACTTGAGGTGCATCAGTGGGATTTTACCACTTGATGGCAAATGGACCTGTGTCCTTGGTGTGTTACCGCCATTTTAACTGACACACTGACATGCTGGTGGTAATGAATATTTCTAGTCAGTCCAAATAAATTGCTAACTCTTGCGCTTTCTTGAAAATACATTTTATCATTTATAAAAGCAGACAAATAATGACCTGGTAACGGGCTGTGTTGCTATGCAGGTGTATCTTCTGACTTAATCTACATAGTAGTGTGGATTATTACAGCTAATCTAAATGTGGCTTTGCAGCAGAACTCACAATGATGTACTGGTAGGGGTCTATGGATGACATGGCTGAGGTCCAGACAGCTTTAGCTCCACAAATGTCCACTCCTTAGTGTGCCTCTGAAATTTGAAGAACTCCTCTGGATATTTTCACAATCTGTAGTCACAAACACATAGCCTGCAATGAGAAACACACAAAAACACAGTATTATACTCAACGCATATCTTCTTTTTCAACTCTTGGCAAGGTTATGATAACTAGAATCTGCCATGAATTTTCGTTAACAGTAATCAACACACAACCACCCTGAGACAAGGTGTATGAGGTCAGTTCATTTCATTATTAATTATGTCTTTTAAATATACATACGCTAAAGTGGCATCAGAGTGCCTAATTAATGAGTGTCTCAGCTCATTTTTCCCCCCACATTACTTAATATTTTCCTCACTACTACGGTTAAAGATCTTATTGTGTTCATCATCATTAGATTGCAGTTATAGGGGCTATATATTATCATTCTACTGTTTGGCTACTGAGTGTCATAAGGCAACCTTAAATTTGAACCAGGCTAATAAAACACCTTCCAACAATTCCTTCCAACAATAACAACAGATAAGACTAACACAAGCAATGACCAAATACATAACATGTCCCCTTCCCATTGCCAACATTGATGGTGCATACCCCTTCATAAATGTGTAGTTGCGCCCCTGTACAGGTGTTTGAGGGCCAGACTCTTGTCCTCGCCTTAATCCCCCATCACTAAATCCACCCCTGCTGATATGGAGGTTACATGCAAGCCCTCTCTCTCTCTCACGCACACACACAAGAGAGAAAGAGGCAGAGTGCGTGCGTACGTGCGTACGTGTGTGTGTGTGAGAAAGAGAGAAAGAGAGAGCCGATAGCACAGAATGATGCCCACTGACCAAGAGCGGAAAGACAGCTGAGTTGGAGCCTTCTGTTGTTTAACAAAGCGTGTTGTCCCTGCGCCTTCACGCACGTTCGCACTATGTCCAGCGTTTTTGTGCATTTGTGCGACCGGTCACGTAGTGCACGGGACGAGTCCAAAAAAGGTTTTTGGCCAGCAGTGGCGGTTCTAGCTCGCCTGGTGCCCTGGGTGAACCCCCCCCACTCCCCTCAGCGCTATTTGATAGATTCCCCCACTCCCCCTACCTCGGGCTTCCCGTGGGGAGACCTGAGATCAACCCACCTCCGCCCCCCATACCTCTGAGTGCAGACCTTCCCAGACAGTAGCCTGCTTTGCTCCCAAACTAGAATCAGGGCGCCCACTCTGACAAGCTTAATTGGCCCACACGTTGACATGATATCACTGACGTGACGTGCAAATGAGCGATCGCAACACAATCGCGCAAATGTCACCATTCGGCTGGCCATGTCGGCCGTACCTAGATCCTCTACTGTCGGCCAGACTGGTTTTAGCCACGCGCTAGAACTGCAGTGCCAGCTGCAGAGTAGCCTAGACCATACAGGAATAGCAAAATTGCAGAGGTTAACTCTGATTTGTGGTACATATTCATTCATTTTATGACAGACTACCATCAACTCGAATGAACCTACCAAAAACCTTTACAAACTATTCGGCACCTGCCTGTCCGTTGTCCACCTACACACAGAGAAATAGGTGTAGGCCTATCATTTCTGTACCCACGGGTACAGCTGTCACAAAAGTATCCTGTAAGATACAGAAATGGTCCTTAAGGTGATAGTGTGGACCTTTGTTTCATTTACATCAAACTGCATCGTGTCACAAATGCTTGACAGTTGAAAAGTTTCGGTTGGACTTGGACCAGCTGCAGGCGCAGGGAAGGAGAATTCAAATTGAGTGCTTTGTCAGTGTTAACAGAGAAAGTTTTGATAAGATAAAGTTGGACCCAGTAGATTTGTTTTTTATTGTCAATACATTTGCTGTAAGCCTGTGACATTTAAGGTTAATGTTACTTGCTACAGATAAGGTGAATTGACTAGATTGACTAACTATATAACGTTAGCTGCCTTGCAGCATAGATAGCTGGCTACCTAACTAAGTGTGATAAACATAAATAAGTAAGAGTTATAAGGGCTTTGGCTTCAGTCTTGTTTTTCTGTTTCTCTAATGTTCAAGTATATGCCTCAACCATTCACATGGCTAAGTTTTAACTAGCAAGCTAGCTAGCTGTCGTAAGCTGATCGTCTTCAGGAATGACTTCAGTCTTTTAGGCATTCTCAAGTTTTACAGGTGGTTTTATAGAACTGTTATTGTCAAACTTTATTTTGCAGTCAGTTAAGTTGATGTATCTTGCTAACTTTGTAAACTTTCTTTGCAACTTTTGCCTTTTTAAAATGTTGTTATTTTTCTCCCCTCTCATTAAGGACCCTTATGATTACTCAATCACAGTCTGTCAATCAACTGTTTCCCCATTTGTTTGTCACAATTGTATCTATTCCAACACCAAGTTGTCCTCTTTCAAGTCATTAACTCATCAGTTGTGTGTCTTTCCTGTAGTTTCTTGTACAACCCGTCTTTTTTTACTAGATTTAGTAAAACAATTGTTTATAGGTTTTTACATATTCATCTCTCTACCGCTCTTTCCCACAGTTGTTCACATAGTTTTGGGGTTTTGCCCAGTCTACTTTCAGCATCCCAGGTATCAAAACATTTGCAACACTTTGGTTTGTCTTCTAATCAAATGCAGTTGGTCCATGTGAGTAAAGTGTATATGTTCTACTCCTGCAGCTATCTTTGTTATCTGTCGCCTCTCACCAGTTTAGCGCCCCGACAGTCAAGTCCCAGTGCTAGGAGAAATCAATTGTGGAGTCAGCAGTATTAGCTAGTATAATCCCGTTGAAAGATGTGTTTAACAAACATGTTTAAGACAGTATTTGGTGTTTTTTAATTAAAGATTTTAATTGATATGTCCTTCTAACACACACAAACACAGGTTCTTCGACCTGTAAACAAACAACGAAAGCTCGATTTTCACAATGTTCTCCTGTCGCAAAATGTGCAGAAATCTGGATGGATGAGCTTTCCACTGGTCATGTTTTAGCGTTTCTTATAGCCAACGACATGGATTGGGCATTCCCAAAACTGGCTGCCCCTCACAATTTCTGTGAGTAGTGCACAGGCAGAATGTTTCTTCAGTTGCCTTAAACTATTAAAAACCTTTTGCATGCCATCAAGGGCGAGGAGCATCTTGCAACTTGCACAACTTTTTATCAAAAGAGAAAGCTGCAAAAATTGATTTGGATCAGGCGGTCAACAAGATCACTAGAATGAAACGCCAACGTGTTGTCTCAGAATAAGTCTATAGCATGGTCACTTTCAATGTGAAATCAAATACAAGCTGTTAGCCTTTTACATATACATTTACATTTAGTCATTTAGGAGACGCTTTTATCCAAAGCGACGTACAGTACAAAGGTGAGAACAATCAAGCTACGAGCAATAGAGACCTAGTGTAACAATAAATAAATACTACTTTACATAAGAAATAAAAAAGTGCAGGAATGTACCTACTGTAAGTGCGAGTTACTAACTTTTAAAGAATCCATCAATCAGTTGTATGTCTAAGTTAATGCATTTATTGACAAATGTATTGTCATTTTAATGCAGTTTGTAAATGCAATGTATTTGTACAATTAATGTGTTGAAAATGTAATCGGTTTTGTGTCTTCACCTATCCTATGCCCACAGTTCAGTGGCTAATTGCGCTTGGCATGACTATGGCTACAGCCTGCGTGTGCCATAGCATATGAGTGTCAGGATCCTTCTCTGTTTTCTGTTTGTGTTACCTGATTCCTGACATGTGCTTTTTCCTGTTTGTTTATGTTGTCATGTGCTTGTTGTGTTTGTCTTGTCCGGCCATGTGTTTCCTGTCTTTGTCCTGAGACTCCGCCCCCACCTGCCCTCTGCGACTTCCTGGTTTTGACCCTCACCTGTTCCCAATCTGTACCCTGTTTGTTTCCCTGATTGGTACCTCCTGTGTCTTGTTAATTCACCTTGTCTAGTGCCCCCTCTGTTATTTAAGTTCAGTCTGTCCTTTGTTCCATGTTGGTTCGTCATACTAGCATGGTGAGAGTTCTGTGCCAATTAGCTGTGTGCTTTCATGCTTTCCTGCTCTGCCTTGCTTTTTGTATTGTTGCTTTGCCAGTGTTCGGTTCATCAGTTTTTTTTGTTCGTTTTTGCCTTGGATCTTCTGTGCGTTAACCTTTTGGAATAAATCCTGAATTCTTCCCTACATATGGTCTGCAATTGGGTCTCTGCCTTACGAATCGTGACAATGAGTTTATCATGTTAGCAGAAAATAAAGACACGCTCTAACAGATGGACTTAATAACCATACTGAAAATGTTGATCTTACTGTATATAATTCACTATTTTTGAATTAGTGGATAAATTAATTAATATCCCAACAAACTAAACTAAACATGACCTCACTGGGACAGCTGTGATCTAGAAATGGCTTACTTTTCTTTGTACCCTCTGCTCTAGACTATCAGGGACCGGAAGGTGTGTTTGTAAATAGAACACCCACTATTGGCACCCAAGAATGTAAAGGCAAGCTCCACCCCTGACTGCAACATCCATATCATGAATGACCTTCCTACCTTGCCATCCTAGGCCTCTAAAGAGGTTGAAATGATAAAAAAAAACGTTTTAGTGGAAAGATTAGTGATTGCGCCCTACAAACTCTACCTGAATAGTTTTTACATGTTTATTACTTGATTTTCACATTTAAGGCCTGATTCTTTAACAATGCTTCATTATCTTGCACCTTTACAAGACACCACTTCAAGCGTTATGTCTAGTGATCAGAGTGAATCATGAAAACACAGAAAGTTCCATACTCAAAAAGAGCTGTCATTATGTGGATGATTTCAAGTTGTCCTCCACCCCAGCAAGAGATGATGTGAACTTTTACACTTCACTTTTATAAAGAAAGGGACTATGAGTTATGTCAATGGAAAATAAAAAGCAATGAGAATATGTACAACATTGTATTTGTTAAAATGTGTTGTTAGTTCTTTAAATACATTTAGGTGAATAACTGTAAATGTTTTTGCCTCTGAATTGAAGTGTATTATTTTGCTCCAGTTGTACCTCATTAGGTACCGAGTTTGTACCTTTCCAATGGCTACATTTTTATACCAGGACATAAAGGTACATTGTTGTCACAAGGGGTGCAAAATGTAATTCTAGAGGTACAGAGACGAAGGTACAAATATGTACCAATGATAAAGGTACAGTGCTCATACCCTGATAGGGTACAGCTAGAGGGACAGGCATTTGTACCTCTTAGGTCCATTCGTGGTGTTAGGTAATTTATTGGTGTGTATGGAGCGTCTCCTGTTTTTGATTTGTTTTCCGCCTAATTCTTCTTCTTCACGTGTTGCTCACGGCGAGTTCCTGAATAGCCTGGCAGGTTTACCCAACAAAGCTTCCTATAACCCCGGTTCGGTCTAAGTTATAGTCAAACATACTTTAAGGAGAAATGCTGCAAAGGGAGCTACTCAATTCTATTGATGTGCTGTTGTCTGCATAACTGGGTGATGAAAATAATGGTTATTGTAATGTTGGTTGACCTATGACGACAGGTGGACTAAAAAATAGAAAATTCAGCTGTTACGAGTGACGGACAACACAGCTATAGACGATAGACGTCTGGCACGCTCACACTCAATGAGCTGAAGCCAAATGGAATAGCTTAGGTTTGGATATAAAACTGTTTCCCTTTACAAATCAAGGCACGGTAGCTTACCTTGTGTTTCCCTACACTCCAAACTGAACGCATGGGATTGATCGACACAAGCCGCACAAACTTTAGAAGCTCTGGAAGGACAACTAGGACAAGCTAGTGCAACATTTGTTACCGCAGTTGCGAAAACTGACACTGTGCGTCCACAACTACAGGTCTAACTATGCCCACTTTTTATGCCTTGAACTGAATCCTCTCGAACACAAACAGTGCTGGCAATAGATTAATAAAACTTAACCCACTGCCACAGAAAAGTCACTAAAGCCAAAGTCGTCCGAACACTTACCTGATTTAGGTAATTTGCCCTGAAGAAAAAGTTAGCAATCACATTCCTTTGGAGTAAAGGCACTAGACTCTACTAAAGTCCGGAGAAAGGAGGCGCTTTCATTTTGCTTCCTAGTACCAAGCCAAGCCGCAGTTCAAAAACTCTGAAATATTTGAAAACCTCTCAAAATGAAAAAGTAAAACAAAACTGGATCGCCCCGATGTATCTAAAAGTTGTACCACCACGGCCTGGCCTTGTCACAGATGGAAGACGCCTACCAAGAATAGCCTACGTCTGGGTATTACCAAGATGTAACACAGTAAGTATTCGCCAGTCGCGACAGTCGTTCGCCCGCCTCATCACGGCGAAAAGCACTTAACCTGTCCAGTAGAGGGCAGTAGCACATAGGCTCTAAAGGAAATCTTAGGCTGTTCTGTTAAATGCCTACTTAGATCAGTTAAATGCCTACTTAAATATTTTAGTTTTTCTTCTAGTACTAAAACTGTCAGGGACAAATTCAGAAAGTGTGTCAGATTTGTGTCTGGGCCATTTATACCATATAAAAGGCTTCTGATAGCCTTAAGTTGGAAACAAATACCTTAATGCAAGGTAAAGCCTGTCGTTGTTCTCCACTGAGTTATTGTGACTAAAGAGCAAAACATATAAAGGATATTTTTAAAGTTTAAAGTTAAACATTTTAAAGTTTAACATTATTGAAAAAAGTTTAGCTTATTATTATTATTATTATTATTGTTGTTGCGTGGCTGTGAGGTAATATGCCTACTTTTAGCCTATACAGTAGGCCTGTAGCAGACTAAATATTAATATGAAATGAAATATTAGTATGTATTATAACATAACGCTTAACAGCTCTACGTAATAGTTAAAGCATTTAATTGTCGACCCGACAGACCCTGCCGACTTTTTTTTACTTTTTTTTTTATGAGTCAGGCCAATGACGACTCAGAGGTGGGTTCAGTCAGCTTGGCAGCATATATAAAGTGGGAAGGTTCTTTCACCCTAACGAAGAAAGTCCAAGAGACGAGAAGCGAGGTACATCAAGAACTCGTACTACTACGCCGAATCACACGATACTGGAATGATTAGATCTATAGCGATTCTGTTGCTCTTACACCTGACGTTGGTGTTATGTGGGGAAGGTAAGCGAACTTTATAGTCTATCAGGAAAAGCTGGATTTATGTATAGATATTTTAAGATATAGTTAGAATTTTGTAAGCTATATATTGCAAGCTTCCATGGTTGCCTATCTTTCATAGCCTATTTTGATATTTGTTTACTTTGGCCTAGCCAATATTAGGCCCACTTTTCTTATTAAACATAGACTAAACTAAATAGTTCCAAGTTAAGAGTGGGAGACGGGGGCAAAGTTAAGATATCTCTATTTTATTTGATAGGAAATCCCTGCTGTTCGCAACCTTGTCAGAACCGCGGCGTGTGTACAGCACTAAGCAGCGGTGCCTATGACTGCGACTGTACAAGGACAGGTTTCTACGGCCAGAACTGCACTAATCGTAAGTGGCATAATCTTTGTCTGGGAACATGGAGTATGAGAGAATCGGAATATTTTTTCGATACAGCATTTAACAGGAAATGTATCTCCTACAGCCGAATTATTCACCTGGTTGAAAGTGAATCTGAAGCCGGCCCCTAACACAGTGCACTACATCCTCACCCACTTCAGAGGACTATGGAACATCATCAACAAAATTTCATTCTTGCGGGATGGCATCATGCGTTACGTCCTAACATGTAAGTATTTCTTATCTCAATAATGTAAAAACTACGAATAAATTACTTTCAATTATAACTTTAAGAAATATAAATATTTAATGATGTTGAATTTTTTCCCCAGCTCGGGCACATTTGATTGAAAGTCCCCCCACATATAATTCGGACTATGACTACAAGAACTGGGAGGCTTACTCCAACCTTACCTACTTCACACGCACCCTCCCTCCAGTACCACTGGATTGCCCAACACCTATGGGAGCTGTGGGTAAGTCGCTCTCGCTCTCTTGACATCTCCCTAAACTCGTTTTTTCAGATTTTTGAGAGATTACCACGTATATGTCACCATATGACAGCACACTATGGTGCAAACCAGTGAGCTCTAAAATGAAATCCAGCCCAAGGGGCTATGAAGCAGAAACCTGTTTCTCCTTTTTTTACACACAAAAGTAAGGCACAAACTCAGAGAGCTCAGAGCATCAGCGCTTCAGAGATTCTTTCATACGTAACCACTAGATACAACACATTTAGAGATAACTGCCAAAACAAACGCTAACGGGTTTTCTTTTCCTGTCCATTTGTGTAACTTTAGTTTCAGTTTGAGGTGACTCTTGCCTGTGATACTATAATTTGTCATTGCGCTAATTATGTGCGGGAACAGTTGAAGTGAACACAATGCTTCCTGGTTGTAGGTAAGAAGCAGCTGCCCGACGCCAAGCAGCTGGCGGAGAAGCTGCTGCTGAGGAGGCACTTCATTCCCGACCCACAGGGCTCCAGCCTCATGTTCGCCTTCTTCGCCCAGCACTTCACGCACCAGTTCTTCAAAACCGACATGAAGAAAGGGCCAGCCTTCACACGCGCCATCAACCATGGGGTGAGTAAGAGTCCACTGATGGTGGGTCATAGGATCCTGACAATCTTGAGTCTCATCCTGAGGTCCTCCATTATTTGGAAAAGCATTTGATTTTTGTTGGGGGCAGGAACAGAAATGTAAATGTGGTTGTGTTTGTTTTTTCTGTTTTTCTACAGGTGGACTTGAGTCACATCTATGGGGAAGACCTACAGAGGCAAAACAAGCTGAGACTGCTTAAGGATGGCAAGATGAAGTATCAGGTGAGTTCAGAATTACATGTGTGATTCATATACCAGTCCTAGCTTGAGACTAAATGACAACAGATGGGACTAAATGATTTCCCTAATAGTGTATGTGTATTAGTGTATAAGTGTTTTATCGTTTGCTTATCTTTTCTTTCTACCTCTCCTCTCCCTGCTTCAGGTGTTAGATGGTGAAGTGTACCCTCCCCTGGTCAGCGAAGTTGGTGTGGACATGCACTACCCACCTCACGTGCCCGAGTCTCGGCGTTTCGCTGTCGGCCACGAGGCGTTCGGCCTGGTGCCTGGCCTGATGATGTACGCCACTATCTGGCTGCGTGAGCACAACCGTGTGTGTGAGGTGCTCCAAGAGGTCCATCCTCACTGGGACGATGAGAGACTCTTCCAGACCACACGTCTCATTCTCATCGGTGAGGGAACACACACACACACACACACACACACACACACACACACACACACACATACCCTCTCATGAACATACAAACAGGCACACATACTAATACACACATTCAGCCACAGACACTACAAGGCCTCACATTGGTTAGCGCAGGTTTAAGGAACTTAGAAAAACCACAGTGTGCCTGACCTGTGTTAGCGCTCACATTTAGGTTGTGAGAAGGACGTGTGAAAGAGGTTTCGGTGGAAGCTGATGTGTGTCAAACCTCTGTTGACCTTTATGTGTGGGGCCACATAGACTTATGGGTGTGTTTAGTGTTTGGGGAAACAAACACGTCTCAGAAAAAAAGTATTTTCATTTCCCCATTTAAGTTTCAGCAAAGTTCTTCATTAAAGTTTAACACAGGATGGTATGTTTTTTTCTGGGCGAATTTAGAAGTCTTTAAAGTATGAGTCATCAAATCTGCTAGCATTCTTATCACTCTCTCAATTTATATTTCTGATCAGGTGAGACCATCAAGATCGTGATCGAGGACTACGTGCAGCATCTTAGTGGCTACTTCTTCAAGCTGAAGTTTGACCCAGAGCTGCTCTTCAACTCACAGTTCCAGTACCAGAACCGCATCGCCTCCGAGTTCAACACGCTCTACCACTGGCATCCGCTCATGCCCGAGGACTTCCACATCCAGGAGGAAGTCTACTCCTACAAGCAGTTTGTCTTCAACACCTCCATTGTCGTCGACCACGGCATCAACCACCTGGTGGACTCCTTCACCCACCAGATCGCAGGCAGGGTAAGCCATCTCCGCTAAACTTCTATTACAACGGGAGGCACAGGTCAAGGGTTAAGAACTTGTAATGCCTGAACACATTGCCGTTTTTTGGCTTTCATTGATTTCTATTGTACGACTGAGAAGTTATGTTTTTAGCTCAGTGCATTGGATGTTGGAGCCATGGTTAACCTGTGTGTGTAATGTGTTTGGTCCTCAGGTGGCCGGTGGTAAAAACTTACCTCCCGCTCTCTTGATGGTAGCCATCAAGTCCATTGAGAACAGCCGTCAGATGCGCTACCAGTCTCTCAATGCCTACAGGAAGCGTTTCAACATGAGTCCCTATTCCTCCTTTGAGGATCTTACAGGTGAGCAGAATCAAAACACTACAACAACTCTCGTTCTCTTTCTCTCTCTCTCTCTCTCTCTCTTTCTTCCTCTCTTTCTCTCACTCTCTAAATGAGTGAACAACTCTCTCTCTCTCTCGTTCTCCTTCTCTTTCTCTCACTCTCTAATTGAGTGAACGACCTCTAGTTCATTTTCATGGTTTTGAATCTTAGAATAAACGAGTGAAACTGCCTGTAAGCAGCAGTTTAAATCACTCAGCAAGCCATTCATAAGCAGTAGTAGCCGTAGTCAGTCAGTTTGCAGTGGGCTAGCTCTTCAGGAGCAATTTATACAGACTGCATTCCTTCTCAAGTTGTTTTGCCTCAAGCATAGATTTAAATCAACACAGTGAGGTAAATGTAAACTGTGTCAGGGAAGTGAAGTCAGTCTCCCTCGCTCTCTTCTTCTCCTACCCGATGGAGGAGGGTACGGACAGCTGTGTGTGTGTGTGTATGTGGGTGTTTTACTTAAGCACAAGCTGTGTTGTGTCTTGAGGCAATCTTGTAAGTGCTACTGTAAACTGAGGGGGTTTGCTCAAGTCGGCCTTGGCTCAGGGAGAAGGCAAGGTGATTCATGCAAGTAAATGTAAGCTGATTCACCTTAACCAAGGGTCTCTATTTTTTATTATTTGTGTGTGTGTGTGTGTGTTTGTTTGTACACATGGATGTGTCGTTTTCTTGCATTTTTGCTGCTTCTGATTTCTAGAAGAGTATCTTTGTATATTTCAAGAGAACATCTGAACAATGGAGTGAGGGCCAAATGCATTGATATGAAGAAACCCAATACCATAGAAACAGGGAAAATAGAGTTACTGTGTGAGACTAACTGACTCACTCTTTTGTCCCTCCCCACCAGGTGAAACCGAGATGGCGGCCCAGCTGGAGGAGATGTACGGCCACGTGGATGCCGTGGAGCTGTACCCTGGCCTGATGGTGGAGAAGCCCCGCACCAACGCAATCTTTGGGGAGACCATGGTGGAGATGGGTGCCCCCTACTCGCTGAAAGGCCTCCTGGGTAACCCCATCTGTTCCCCGGAGTACTGGAAGCCCAGCACGTTCGGTGGCCCGGTGGGCTTCCAGATTGTCAACAGCGCCTCGCTGCAGCGACTGGTGTGCAACAACGTCAAAGGACCCTGCCCCGTGGCGTCGTTCAATGTGCCTGATGTGAAAGAGGCCAGCTCGGCCACCATCAACTCCAGCACAGCTCACGCTGCCACCAGCGACGTCAACCCGACCGTCATTATCAAAGAGAGAACTGAGCTCTAAAAAGGCTGGATATATCTGAAACCTGCTGAATTTGTCTTTGTTTTTTTATTTATTGTCTTATTTATTGATAAATTGCTAATTTATTGTTTATTAACTTATTTATTGTTTATTTGTTAACTGTGCTGAAGTGGGCCTGTATGTATGTATGTATGCACGTGTGTGTGTGTGTGTGTGTGTGTCTTATTCTGGGATCATAGTTTGAGTCTCAAAATAAATCTCAGAAAAGGTATTTATTGTATTTAAATTTAGTTTTGTTCAGTTTAGCACTGCCATGTATGTTGTTGGAGTTGTTGGTAATGCTCATTGGTTGCTTACTAATATGTACTTGAATCAAAATGCTTAGTTTACATTACAGTGACATTCCACTTACCCAGCGCTAAGTCTGCAATTGTTATTTAAGTGCTGTTATGTTCTTCATCTCCTTTCCTCTTTCTCTCACTTCTCCCTGCCAGTTTTCCTTTCTGTCTTTTGCTAGTATTTTACAGTCGCTGAAAGATTTATTTAATTGATATTTTTAGTACAGTTTTGTAATTTCTCATGCAGTTTTGTATAGTCTGTTATAGACAATAGACCACAAACTACTGACAGAATTGTTTCGTACTTGAACTTTGTGAGGAAACATTTTGTGCCTATTTTTTTAATAAAAAATATGTAAATAAGAATACCTTTGTGATCTCTTCCATGAAAAACAGCCACCAAGAAGTAGGTTTTGAAAACAATTATGAAAAAAAAACACAAATGGACCTCAAGGAACCTCATTCTCATTTTCTTCAGTGTCTTCTTAAATGAACGAACTTCATAAGACCAACCCTAAGAAAGATACCCGCCGGATTAATGAACGCAGGGAAATGTGTTCCTAAACCGCCAAAGTGTTCTTAGCTGTGCACTGATTCTTAAATTGAACGCGCGTTCTCGTACACCTGAATTTGCATACATAAATTACACACAGCTCCTTATAAGGGCATGCAACCATAGGGCCGTGCACACACAGAATCCACAGGCACCATGAAAGCAACTCGAGACTGATCATAATCACGTCAAAGCGGAAAGCAAACACCGGTGGTGCACCAGCCAGTAAACACAGACCTAACTTCACTGGTGCAGAGGTGGAGGTACTGTAGATGTGTCCATTCTATTGCACTATGGCTATATCCACGGGATTGAGTTTACTGCTTATTCACTGCCATTTGCAGGGTTTGTGTAGTGCTTTTATTTATTTTAGGACGATGCCTTGTAGATTCATGACTATAAATGTGAAAAGTAATTGTTAATGATACATATTTTCTTGTATTTATTATTATTATTGTTATTATTATTATTTAAATCCGAGGATGTCTGCAGAATTGATGTGAATGCAATCACCAATGATTTCTCACAAATTCAGCCCTTAAGAACATGGGCACACTCAAATCTGGCCTATCTACGACTGCTTTTCCGCGTTTTTAAATCCTGATCTTAGCTAAGAGCGAATCCCAGATGAGAAACCATTCACAGGAATTCCAGAATTGTCCCCGGAACTTCGTTAGTAGAGTTGAGAAGGAATTTCTTCTGAACTTTTTCTTAACTGCGTTCAGGAATGAGGAACATTGTTCACTTCGAACATGCTGACTCATTCCACCAAGTCTCACGTTTCAGACTTAACTGAGAGTGAAGGCCAAAACTTTCTCTCTCCCCCCCTCTCTCTCTCACTTTCACGTTATTTCTTTCAGAACATTCTCTTGCCATGAGGGACCAGGCCCTCTGTTCCTAGCACTTCATCCCGTGTAGTTTCCACGATAAGAAACGTGTAACAACTTGCCAGCAGAAGAGAGAGCTTGGAGGAGGAGAGTGGGGCAGGTTGAGAATGGAAAAGAGAAGAAGAGAAGTGAGAGTAGTATAGATAAAAGGAGATGGGATAAGAGGGTGCCAAAGAACGAAGAAAGGGGTTTGAGAGAAGAATAAACAAGAGCTGAGAGATGTATGAGAGGTCAATGAGGAGGAAGAAAGGCCTTGCTAAGCATCAGAAAATGTTGCATTATGATGTAGTGATTAATGACCATTTAGAGTGGCAAGGTTGTGGTCCTTCATACTGACAACAGAAAATTCAGACTTAACTTCTGTGTGCCTTGCAGCAGTTTCAGAGTTGGATATCAGCACTTGTACACCTTTATGCAAAAATCCTAAATGAAAAGCGTTGAATGTAGCATAGATGAGCAACATTTGAAGCTTAACAGATGCAGACTTGTCTGCTGGAGGAGTTTGTCTGGCACCTGAGCTTCTGACTGATTTATGGTCTCTTAAAACAGCTTCCAGCCTGGCCGCAGCAAGCATCAGAGCTTTAAAGTTCACACTCCACTGTCAGACAAATGTCTTCCTGGCAAAGGCTTCTTGCCCTCCTCTAGGTGAATAGAGAGACAAGTTAGTCCAATTTTGTGTAGTATTCTGATATGTGAAATTTCTTGAGGATGTAATATTTCAGAAGATACATTCCAGTATTTGGTCCATTCCTGCTAATTCGGGTCAGTTTAGTGTTTTAGAAGGATCCATTTAATTAATTTGCACTTTCACATTGCATTTTGAGGGTTGAGTGGTTATGAAGCTAACATTTCCTAAACATTTCATTGTGGGTTAGTCTCTGTGTGGGTGCTGATGTGCCCACAGTGTGTTGCCTGGGCTACATAGTCAGTACCTGTCTGTTATTTAATTTAACTTTAGTACAGGCATGTTTGATATAACTTTGTGTGTTGTGTGTCTTTATGTGTGTGTTTGTGGTATCTTCTCTCTCTCTCTCTCTCTCTCTCTCTCTCTCCCTCTCTCTCTTTGTGTTTGTGTCCAAAATGGTATCCTGGGCACCAGTGTTGTTGGGGGACCACCTGAGTTGGGAGGCCTGAGGGAAGAATGCTAGGAACGTGAGCTGGTGTGGACACTGCCTTGGCCTGAACATGTTTGGGATTGGATATGGTGGGTTTACCTTGGATGTCTCCCATGTCTTGTTTTTTCCTATGCTATGCTTGGTGTGGTGCCTCAAGCCATTTTTCAAAAGGATAGTAGTGTGCGCCCTATGCGTGTGGCATTTTTACAGTTTGATATACTATATAGCATTTGCTCACCCATGTTCTG
The DNA here is from genome assembly GCF_900700415.2 of Clupea harengus. NCBI lineage: Eukaryota > Metazoa > Chordata > Actinopteri > Clupeiformes > Clupeidae > Clupea > Clupea harengus. Next base: position 10,869,537 of record NC_045161.1, on the reverse strand, counting down.
TTGATCCGATGTGCAACTGGTTGCATCCCAGTTTGAAGGTGAAGTTGCAACACAGGAATTATGTCTACTTTTGCTGAATCACATCAAATACCTGCATTTGGGGAGTATTACTCAAGGTGCTAGGGTTTGGTTTGATGTGTGCCAACACATTATACGTCAGAAATGAACCAATAATCGTAATAACCTGATGGTCATGGTAAATTGATGCATTAGGTTTTACACTGAGGACTTCTTAACAACCAATATTAAACAGATGTATTGAAATGAAAATATCATCTTGATATTAGTATAAGTATATGTATTAACTAGAGCTTGAATGGTATACTAGCCTCCCTGTGTTCCTTTGTCCTTTCGGTTTTTGGTATTGTAGAACATACGTCTATGTTCATCTTGTTTAAGTAATGTTCAGTTTGAATTCTTATAACTAGGCACTGCGCATGCGTATAGTGGGAATGAATATGAATGACGAGCATGACCCACGTTGCCTGTAATGTCTTCACAAGTTCCCGAGTAAAGAAACTAATTATACGGAAATCCTGAATTGTGTCACTCGTCTTTCAACAGGTATTGACACAAAAGTGCTTACCAAAGGGTACTTAGAGGAACTGATGTTAGTGACAGCACCACACAGTTAGAAAACATATTGTAAGGAACCACATTTCCAAACCAATGGCGCAACTGGGGGCAAAGGTTTCTGCGTGTTCGTCTTTCTGCGCTTTGCTGAAATAAAATATTTATTAAAGTACCCTGTCTTGGTAAAACTTAATTAATCTGACTCCACTCAATTAGGAACTCAGCCTTAGTTCCTGTTTTTTTTTAATGTTACATTGCTACCCGTTAGGTAGGCTGACCCAGGGTCATTTCTTTGGATGCTTACAATCTGTTTAAATGAATACCCCTCTTACTTTTAAATAACTGGTTTCTTCTAGGAATAGTGTCGCACATGATTTTGCCAAGGTCATTTTCTATATTTTGGCATATTCCACAGCCTGTTACTAGTTCTGCAGACTAACTCAGAGGCTAAAGTGCTGTTACGGGGCTTACCAGCATGTTAGACCGAACTGGTTCAGGGACCGAGTGCCAGGCTGCTGTATGATTTCAGTATAACCATTCGATCCAGTGCAGAGGATGGACATCAGTCCACCGCTGTATCATACAATATAACAGTTCTGCTGCATCACAATTTATTTGGTACAAGTTACTAATGCGGTTATGTATTCAAAAAAGAGTCCAAAGTGAATAATCTAAAGTTATAAACACATGAGAAATATATGAAACATCCAAACATTCAGAGAGTATGAACGTACCTGGGTGCTCAGAGGATGATCGCTACACACATAGAGTGTGGAAGGCTCTGGCTACAGAATACTCCCAGTCCTTTGACAATCTTAACCTCTTAAATACCCATTTCATTTAGTCCTACATCTGGTATAATAATTAATCGCATGCGCAGTGGTGATTCTGATAGGGATCACACCGTCAAACAGACAAACAGAGGGTGTTGTCACCTAAAGAGGGGGTTTGTTTCCTCCAGAGAGACGTTACCTACAATCAGGGTTGGGAGGATTACTTTAAAAATGTATTCCAATACAATTACTGATTACCTTTTAAAAATTGTATTCAGTAACCAAATCCAAGTATCACAATATTAAAGTAATGTAACTTGATTACTTTCCGTTACTTTTGGATTTCCTCAATGCCAAATGTGCAAATGAAGACAACAGAAAAGAGACATCAATAGCCTTATCCGTGTATATTGGTGGTTTTCTCCATTTTGATGTCTGTGATGGATATAAATGCTGAAAAACATTGGTCCAACCTTGAAGATAAAGACATGTACTGCTAGAGTCATAAACTGTGCAACTCAATGGTCACATGCATTTCATGAAGTGGTTGTGCAATCCACAAACCCCTCCTAAAAGGGCACACACCAGCTTTTTCAGATGACATACTTTCTGCATTTGTGCAGTAGTAGTGCTATATAAATAACATCTGGTGTGGGCGTCCTACTTATTACTGAGGAAATTAACTTAGTATGCTACAAATATCAAAATGTACTATATTGTCATAGCTATGTGTTAGACAACAAACTGAAATCAATACTAAATATGTAAAGCTCTTTTCATGTGCCACTGTATTGATTGGAATGTCAGGATATCCTTTTTGGGCCCAAATGCAGCATTTCACCGAGATATTTTACTAGTGAATCACACATAATTTGCGACAACACAGAAGAAAGTATGAACCATTGAAAATAAAAATAAACCGGTCATCCCCTACTTTTCTTACCCGTAGTTGAACACTCTCTCACTGACAACTGTTTTTACAAACAAATACCTTGCATAATTGTACACTTTTTGCCCAATCCCCTTTGCAATATAGCGTGGGCCTGCTAGGCGGAAATGTGAACTAGTTCAGTTTGTTGCCCTGAAGGAAAATGGACATGAGGGCCGTGTGGTTGTGGTTTGATGTGTGCATATATGTCACGCCAGCGCTGAACTCTGCTCCTGCCTGCCACGCCCCCTTCGACTTCAACTCATGCACCTCCGTCTCATTCACAATCACTGGAGTACTAATAACGCACACCTGTCACCTCTCTACTTGAACCCTTCACTCCGTGTCTGACCTCGCATCATCGTAAGATGGATTTCACTTAAGTGTTTTCTGTAAGTCAACAGCACAATGTAAACTTAGAAAAGAAAATGAGGAAACCAAGTTTTAAGAATTAAACCTGCCCTCTGCTCAGTGTTTTTTAAAGCAGCAATAAGTAGTTTTTGGCTTGTAACTCCCCCTAGCGGCAAAACCTGTTGAAATTTGCTTTCCTCGTTTATGACAAACTAGCGAGTCAACAACTTTGCTAACACAGTCAAGAAAAGATGGCTAGCTCTGAATCGAACTTGTATCCAAATGTGTCCTTCAGCTCTCGCCAACAAGTAAAAGCTGTTCCGATAGTGACTGTCACTACCCAATCCTAGTCATGTATGCTCAGACACAAAGGACTCCAGAAATCTTACATACCGCAGTATTTTCCCTACAGATCCCCGATGGCAATGGCGGAGAGGCCATTCTTCATATTAAAAGTAATTGTAGCGGCACCATTTTTTTCAAGCTGTTATTTAAGGTAAAAAAGTTACATATTGTTACTTTAAAGACAAATCTGCTTGTCATTATGCAAATTCAGCCTACAGACCTACATTGAAAGTGCACAGCACCACAGTTTACAAAGCATAGGCTAATAAAAAAAAAATCAGCACAGATTTAGAACATCCATAGTATTTTTAATTAATCAAGTGTCCACTTTCTGAACTGTCAAAGATTACACTGAAAATTCAGTTAAGCTGCCACGAACATATTTCAGTCAGGGGTTTGTGTTTTATTTAAACACGATCATTCCAGTTATCACAGTCCCCCTTTTTCATTACGTTTGTAGGCAAGTAATACTAACAGGTAAGCTAACCAACTTTAATCTTAGCTAACTGGATGTCTGTGTAGACGTAAGCAGTGTTGGTCTTGCCTGTAAATGCTTCATGAAATTTGACGTGGAGTCCTTGGACAACAACAGTATTTTCACTGCAGGGAGCCATAAGGTGAACTGCACTGTTATGTTCTTCCCACTTTCAGCTTCGAGGACAAAATAGTGTAGATATTTCAAGCCAGGGAAAGCATTTTTTGAACTCGAGGTTATCATATGGACTTGTAGTTTTCTCTGTTGTCGTCTTTCTCGTGACGTCTTTTTGTATCCTAATTACATAACTCCGTTCCATGTATTCCGTTACTCCACAAGCCTGCCTACAATCCACAGAGACCAGAATTCTCATGTTTCTGAGATCCATTCAAAACTAATCCATTCAGCTGCAGGACTGAGACCACTGTACCACTCAGACTGAGACCTTTCAAATGAACCCAAACATGACAAAGAAATCATCTTCTAAAGCAATATAAAAATATTAGTACTCTGAAATCCATTTTACTGCCCTTAGTTTAACCCTTGCACAGAACAGCACAGGGAGAAACCCAGAAACCCAGAGACAGGTCGTAGAGATAAGAACACCAGCAGGGGTGTGGGAAAGTCAATTGAATGGAACAACGGCTGATTTATCCGTCATCACTTCTTCTCTTTTTACCAGCTTACAGGGAAATGATTAGGAAAGGCCTTTCATAGCCACCCCCCCCCCCCCCGACACACACATACACACACACACACACACACACACACACACACACACAGTGCATGGGGTGTTGTACAAAGCATGGTGCAACAATGCCCAACGTTGTTCTCAGTGAGAAATAAAAATCAGCTTATGAAAAAAATTAAAATTGTCTTTCTCTTAACCTAATTATGTGACCAATACATGTATGTATTCTTTCTGTGGTGAAAAACACGGTAGTGAATGTGAAGAAGCCGTGTTGTGAGTTCTCACTCTCAACAGACTTGAGCGAAGTCCAGGACATCTGTTTGTTATTTAGCCTTCTTTAAATCACCGTCACAGGAACAGAGTGTGAGAACGTTCCTGTCTCTCATTTCCTCAAATGTGTGTGAAATTCTGTCTGATATCAAATTTCACCCAAAAGTTTTTAAAAGGTGCAATCGTTTGTTATGAAAGGTATTGAAATGCTTCTAGACCCACAATACTGGCATATATTTGAAGGATAATTGTCGAGAATCGGTCATGTGTCTTCTGTGAATTGTTGCATTGTTGATACTGGAGTCAAGTATTTGATGACAATTTAGAGGGCCTGGACAACCTCTGCATGAAAAGGGGCTGACAGAAGACCATGTGTGTGAAGTGCACAACATTGGGCAGCATGGTTTATTCTCCTGCCTTAAGGGTTAGATTATCAAGTCAGGCATTTTCATTTTTTGTCAACTAAAATGGCTCCTTTGAATAAACACTTACCATAGTCATGTCAGTTCAGACGAGGAAGAGGAAGGAAACAGGTCACATTAGCTAACACACCCACTGACACACATACCTACTGTACATCCTCACCCAAGCATGAACCCACACACACACACTTTTTTTCGTGATTTTGTCTTGATGTGTTGTGTAGTGTGAGAGAGTTTAGGTTTGGGCACCCATGCTTCATGAAGTCATGATGGCCAAGCATGTTGTCAATCCTGTTCATCAGCTTCATCTGTCTGAAGCAAAGAATACAAAGCAAGAATGCAGAACATCTGCCTATGGTAAAGCATTGCTGGCGCCCTCAAAGCCAATTTGCATATACTCTGATATTCATGACGCAATCTTAATCATGCCATTTAGTACATACAATCTTTGAGCAACAGGGACTGAAAAGGTTGTGAAACAATTATTTTTCAGATGTGTAGAACTTTCACTTGTAAGTGCTTGTGTAAGAACATGTAACACATGCTTACAGTTTGAAACGCACAAACCTTGCCTGTACAGAATCAACGACGTTTATAATTTACAATGAAATTCTGCACAGTTCAGTTTAATTCAATGCAGAACGTATGTCCTGTCAAGTCATAAAAAAGCAAAGCCACATTTATTTAAAAAAAAGGGTTTGTGTTGACACAAATCTTCTTTTGGTACTGGGTCATAGTGGAGTGTCACAAATACCTCAATCTCAGACCACATCTCTTTGTTATGCACTCTAGGTTGGAGATGAGATTAGGCATGATAACCTTGCATTTGCATCTGGTGATAAACTGATACATAACCAGACAGAGAAAGAAGTCCATTAAAATGGCAGACGTGAAAAGATAACAGGAACAAATGAAAGACAAAATGTTATGGATGAAGATATTTAACTCATCGTGTTTTTTAAATGAGAGGTGGATTTGTTATGAATTGTTTTTGTCTGACACCACAGCTCCTGAAGGAAGTCAAGAAAATCTTGACTATACATTTTTTTTTGAATATATAAAATATATAAAAATAATAAAAAACTAAATTGAGAAAATCGTGTATCTAAGGTGTAATGTGGAGGACATTGCATCCCCTCACGTCTTTGGCAAGAGGTCCTGTTAGGAGGCACAGGCTAGAGTTTGAATGGGCAGAGCATAGAGGCGCGCCTGGTGTTCAACCAACCGAAAAGGGCACACGTCACCCCGCTACTCATTGAGCTCCACTAGCTGCCGGTAGCTGCTCGCATTAAGTTCAAGTCACTTATGCTTGCCTACAGAGTGCTTGCTGGTTCTTCTCCCACCTACCTAAATGCTCTTGTAAGGGCAAATGTTACACCCAGGACGCTGCGCTCGTCTAGTGAGCGTCGTTTGGCACTGCCGTCTGTGCAAGCACGGCAATCCAAACTATTCTCATTTGTAGTTCCACGTTGGTGGAACGAACTGCCTAGTACTACCAGAGCAGGGCCGAGCAGAGCCCTCTCTACCTTCAAGAAGCTTTTGAAGACCCAACTCTTCAGAGAGCACCTCCCTTCCTAACTGGCACCTTGACTAGCGCTTAACTTGCACTTCAGCAGTTACACTCCTGCACTTCTTTTTCCTTTCTAGGTCGTTTTTCTAATTCTTATGTAAAGTAGTATTTATTGTTACACCATGTTTTTTATTGCTCTTAGCTTGACTGTTCTCTCCCTTGTACGTCGCTTTGGACAAAAGCGTCTGCTAAATGACTAAATGTAAATGTAAATGTAAATGCATAGACAAACAATTTTCTTTGTAACTTGTTGTAAATGTTGTTTTCTTTCAATTATCCAACTGCATAGCAGCAGCATAAAATAGGGGAAAAAAGCACTGATTATACTGTTAGGATGGTGCTCCAAACACAGGCATACATAGTGAGAAATGCTTTCTAAGTTCAATAAATAGTGGGTCCCTGCTGGGCCTGAAGACAGCAGTATATCGGCAACACCTTACTGGCAAATTCCACTCTTTGACTGCAATTCAAAAGTAGCACAGATGGAGACAAGAAAACTTCAAACTGTTACAGCAAGATAAATGGTTTTAGCCTTGACTGCCCTGACTATGAATCCCTTGGTCTAACCACTCTGTACTCTGTAAACCGTCAGATTTGGCTCTGCCCAGAACTTTGCACAAAAAAACTGAATTTTCATCATCAGCCAGTCAGATCCATTAGAATATTTTTTTTCTTAAAGAAATGAGCATATCACTCTTCAGTGCAGAGCCACACTGTGGTAAAATGAGGAATTTAAAAATTGTACCTGCTTTAAGGTAGCACACATGGAAGCCTGAAAGTTTTCTATCAACAGTTGGAACCTCCTTTTCCAGGATTCCTGCTTCCTCATGAAAGGCTAAAGCTGAAGAGGAATTCCTTTCAGACATTTTGTGCACAGAAAGGTGATCCAACCGGTTGCAACCAGAGCATTGGAGACCTCATCAATCAAGCTCCAAGGTGAGCTGGAATGTATACACTTGTGCAAAAAGACTGCGACTCTGTTCATGAAATGATTCGTTTGTGTTGTTCCTTATAGAATGATTATGTTGGCATCATATCTGCAAGGATTCAGGGTTCAACAAAATGAAGCACATTTTCATTGGTCCATGGAGTGTTACATTCCGCAATTTACTTGGTCATTAATTGGTTGTTTATTTGCAAGACTGTCTGACGAAAAGACCCGGGACAAAGTTATGTGTAAGTATCGATTAAATACACAACCTATCGCTAACATTAGCTAACAAAAATGAAACATCAATATGCTGCCTAATGTAGTGTTTTTGTGAGAGACATTATGATAAAACTGAACATCCATTGCAGTATCAAATAACGTATAGTAACCCATTTCTGTAGAGTAGGGTGATCGGTAAAGACACTCCTACAAATGCAACACACATAGTCTGTAGCCCTGGAAAACAAAGCAGCACAACATTCAAAGAACCTGACCAGCTTGTGCACAGCTGATCGGGACATGTTCCCTATTCCACTCAGGAAATACAATGCATAACGTCTCGTCAACCGCAAGGTTACCTTGCTCTGAATGACTTGCCAGATCATTACACTCTCTTCTAAGAAATGGCTTTACCTGCGCCACACTGGTCCCCTATTGGAGTGGAACGCCAGAGCTGTTAATCAGTTTTGCCACCGCTTTATCCGAGACCGAAATCACCCAGCAACACTTTATTTGAAGGGGCGTGTAGCAAAGGGAGAAAGAAGTCACCCCATCGGCCTTGAACCTGGGTCTACAGGATACCAAACCTACACTATGACTGTAACGCCAAGCCAAGGATTTGATTGAACGCCTGGCGAAAGCGTCCTATATAACAACTTTGGATTTGTGTAAGGGCCATTGGCAGGTGCCTTTGGTCAAGGCAGCCAAGCCCTACACTGCGGACCCAACAGGGACTGTTCCAGTTTGTGGTGATGCCCACAGATGACAATGTCTTGTTTGGCACGGACTCTTTTGCTACAGCCTACCTGGATGACATTGTGGTGTACAGCACCACTTGGGAGGAGCATCTGTGTCATCTAAGTGAGGTTTTGCAGCGTATTAAGCGTGCTGGTCTGACCGTCCACCCACGAAAATGTCTGGATCCACCCAGATCCAATGGGGGGAGGACCAGGAGAGGGCCTTTCTGGATTTAAAAGAGACACTCTGTAAGGACCCTATGCTCCAGAGTCCAAACTTTGAGGAACACTTTCCCTTGCAGACGAATGCATCAGGTGTCGGCCTTGGGGCGGTGCTGCTCCAAGGAGAGGGGGAGAACCAAAAACCAGTGGCTTACATAAGCCGCGAACTTCCCTCGGGAGACCAGGTACATGGCTGTTGAGCTGGAGTGCCTGGCAGTCAAGTGGGCGCGTGACACTTTAAAATAGGATTTACTAGGGAGAGACTTCACCCTAGAGACTGACCACCCGCACAAATGCAAGGATTACCCGTTGTTTTTTAGCACTGTAGCCCTACCACTTCACGGTGCAGTACAGAGCGGGAAAGCAGAACATTGTGGCAGACTTCTTGTCCCGCCACCCTTGTGGCGAGACTCCAGAGGGGGAAAACAGTTAAACCACCATTATCACTGTTCACCCGTTTATTGTCATTACCATCCATGACATGTAGTGCTATGTCATGTCCAAGAACCAGCATGGAGGGACATATATGTCTATGTATATGCAGTAGTATACAGCAGCACTGAACTTGGCTGTAGCTTCAAAATCAGATTTCTCAACCATACTTTCCTGCACAGATTAGCAATTAGCACCATCTGAAAGGGTGAGTCCTACTGTTCATTTTGACACGTGTTTCCCTTCAAGGCTTCTTCAGCTAGAATGCAGGTTATAACAAGGTGTGAAGATGCATGAAGAAATGACTATTGATTGCGACTTTGCTGAATTTGATGTTTTCAAAAACATAATTACTCCTACCTGCTTTTTTCCACAAGCAAGTTACTAGTGACACTGTGAAGTATAAGGTCCACTCTTTCTTTTGACACTTGTTTCATGTCTACACAATAATGACTTTGTGAGTAGGCTAATTCAAACAAAAGTAATGAGTGTGTGGAAACAGATCGAAGCATATTATGACATCTGAAATGTCATGTCATTTAAAAAAAAACGTATAACTTTACAGAAGTTGGTTGCACAGACTAGTGAAACCTGCGTTGTGTAGACAAGCACAGACCCAAACTGGACACGAACTCGCAACCTCAGGCATTTTCTCTTGTGGTTTTCCTTTGCTTAAATGCTCTGAGTGGCTGGCTCTTCTCTTTTAAATGTAGCTATTTCTGCCAGGGTATGTGGAGCAAACATCAGGGGCTCTCCACTTCACTTGGTCCCATGTAAGACCTCAAACATATAAGGCCTGACTGAAACAGCTCTGTAATCCTCACACTAATATGGAGACTTAGATTAAGTTCTCATATGAAAGAATTAATGAATAATTAAAGGTAAAGTCCTATCTCATATTCCATTAACGTCTGTGTTTAATGAGTTTGATAATGAGTTGACAAAATGACTTTTAACACATTTAATGTATTTAATTTACACTATGATGTACCTGTTGATTCATTTAGAGAATGAATTCACACGTATGACACTCCTTTCTGCATTCAGGAATTAACATGCCTCATAGCAATGGACTGTTAGAGAAAGGAGGAAATGTGTTATACTCTAAAGTTATTGGCCATGACTGCCAAAAGCAGCAAGTTGATTTTTTCTAACATTATTTTTCTCCATTCTTCAGGAGCCATACACCATTCCAGCCAACAAATATGTTCCTCCAAGAGTATGGAAGGCAGGGGTGTTATTTGATTGGCTGTTGAGAAGTGTTAACACGTCGCATTAGTCAGGTTCTGTCGAAGAGCTTGGCGCGTCAGTGTCGGAGACGGAGTCATTACCTGTGTGATGTATTGACAGCCTGTTTGACAGATGTCTTACTCTAACCTTTATGTACATGCTTGGTTTATGTTTTAAGTATGTATGACTTGTCCAGTCAAGTCATAAACATGAGCAAACATGACAGTCCCTTTAAAGCTTGACTGTGAACATATAAGCTGATTAGAAAATAAAATTAAATAAATAAAAATAACCATTTTTGTATTGAAATGATTAAATTCTGTAAATGCTTTGTTGATTGCCTTTTCCTCCATACCATATTTTCTGTTATTATGACAGAAAACTTTAACATAGTCTTGCATTTCTGTACATGCCGGTTAACAAGCGAATGTAAACAGTTACCAAGAGAGAGCAAACAATTTGTGGTTGCTTTGCGACTGAGGAAGCCTGACGTAAACATTTATGACCAAATATGAGTCTGAGTGGCAGCCTATAAAAAGTGATGAATCAGAGTCTACAAAGCAGGGCAGCCAGTGCCTATCCTCCCACCACAAATGAACGAGCAATACTGCTCTCTGCTGTCTCCACCCACTATAAGAAATGAACAACTGGTTTCTGCTGTCATTCATCTACCATCCACAGTCACAATAAACAAATAAGCAACTAGCAACATTTTTCAATTCATGCATCACGACTATTAATCGAAGTGTAAATCTGTTTCAATGACCTTTCAAGTTTGGAAAGTAAAACCCTAATAAATATTATATTTAGTTATAGAAGTATGATCTCAACTTAAATGTAGTTATTATTGGCATGCCTGTCCATAGCCAGTATATTTCATTTGGTTTGTTTTCATTTTTTCCCGCTATTGCAGACCAGCTCCCAACAGAACAGCCTGTAATTGAGGGTATGACCTCATGATATTGTCCGCTAGGTTGTGTGTGAAACACACAATAAAGTGATTTATGCTTGACCTTCTGTGGTTTGACCAGGGAAAATAGCATTTACAGCGGACCGTGAGTTCTGGAATGCAGGACACTCTTCTCATGCATGAATATTCAGTTTACCTTCACTGAGATTAGTGCAAAGACATCAAAACTCTTTATGTGTTTTTTTTTTAGTACAAGTTTGCACTTTACCCTTGATTCATGAGGGTAATAAACTGTCAGGGGGTAAAATCATATTTCACCTTTTACAATTGCACATGCTCAAAAGTCCACACACACACACACACACACATTGTGTTCTCAAGACAGAGGAATGTGGGCAAGACGTGATAAAAAAAAGCCTAATAAAGATCCCACAATATGACAAATGAGAGCAGTAAGACTATGTCTTCACACATAAATGCACAATGAAACGATTCCTGAACTCAAAGAGCATACCTATCATCAAGTATAATTACTTTGATCTCAGAAGTTGTTCTGGGGGAGGGGGGGGATTAAGTGCATCAATTACTCATCATTGCACCACACACCACTGCACAGGAGGGGAACTCTGGGAACAGACAGTGACAGAGCAACAGATATTGGAAGAGTTTGCAGGCGAGACGGTATGAAAGGGTGGCGAGGGCGACAGAGGGAAAGAGCGACGTGCAGAACGGCACTGGGATGATGGTTTGACTCAGCACCAACAATGAGATGACAAAGACGTCATCTAATCACTGTCTGATCTGATGAGATGCACCACCAAACACATACCTACGCATAGACACACATCTGCCAGTGCACAAACACACACACACACACACACACACACACACACACACACACACACACACAAACGTATTTGCACCGATGTACCTGTACACACACACACACACACACACACACACACACACACACACACATAGAAACACACAGATGCACGAGTAAATAATAGCAACAACATCATGTATGTAATTACAGTCAAACATAGCCACGCAACTACACACTGACACCCTTAATGTGTGTGCATGTGCCCTATGTGAAGCGGATGATGTGGTGAATCCTGGTTGGGCCCTTGCCAATGCTCTCCAGCAGAGGAAGTTGGGCATCCCCCATCTGCGTCATTGACGTGATTTCTCTAGGGTCCTCTCCCTGCCGGGGACAGGCGGTCATTATGTGAGTGTAATTGGCGTGAAATACCCCATTGCCTCGAAGCTGGCCCATGCTGTCAGGAGATTACCCCCCTGTCTCCGGTGATTGGCCCATCAGACACTCTGCACTTTCCCATTGGCCAAGTGCTTTTTTCCTGAGTCCCATCTCCCTCCTCTTTATCTGAGTTGCCCACTGCTGTCGTGGTGCTGGGATAGGGGTACGTGCAGAGTTTCAGGTAAAGCCAATATGCTGGAAGCTGCTAGATTAACGGCACTATGTGAGAACTGGACATGGATCAACACCAACTCACACAGCGAGCACGACCTAACTCACACACACACACTCACCATGCACACACAGACATGCAAGCACACACACACACACACACAAACATGCAAGCACACACACAAACACTTGCCATACGCATGAACAAATATCCTTGTACACATGCATTCACATATGGTACAACCTCACAAATGAACACATTTGAACCCACAGAGAGAGAGAGATAGAGAGAAAGAGAGAGAGAGAGAGAGAGAAAAAGAATCACACACACAATCACAGCCACAAAATCTTACACAACCCCATACATACAAACACATGTTCTACAGGCCCCAGTCAGACCAGATCAATCAGAGGTGATCATAAGCTCTCAGTGTGTGTAGACTGATTGGTGCGTGGATAACAAATATCATCTTGAGCCATGTGACAAAGGGTGCTAGCTCTGCATTCTGTAGGAGAAAGATAAGTGAGGTGCTGTAGCCAGTCTTATAGGCAGGCAGGCTTATAGGCAGGCACATATAGAAACACATAAAAAGCTCATAGAGCCCACCTACAAAAACCACAGAAAAGCAAATACACTTGTGACAGGACAAGATGGGAGGCAAAGAATAGGGTCATACATCGGGCAAGAGCTCGTTAGACGTGAATATCTGTCATAGTCACTCAAGTGGACCCACTCATACATTCAGCCAAGTCAGAGGACACAATTGTTCCAACTCTTAACCTTTGTGAGTAACCTTTACACAATGATCTACCCCAACCAAAGGGAAAATGTGTTTGTATATCACAGGACATTAAACTCATCACACTGGAGCCTTTCTCCATGCTTAACATGGTGAATAAGGAACTGTAGACACTGGAAGCTTTCCTGTCAGGAAGAAGGAAATCAATGCAGTTCCAAAGTATGTCAAGATGGTGCAATGTGGGAAGAATTGTGTTAATGGGTCATGGCAATACAATGTCATTGTATCTTCACCCGAATTCTATTACTGTATTTGAGGTTTTCCTGTTTTCTGAGAGAGAGAGAGAGAGAGAGAGAGAGAGAGAGAGAGAGAGAGAGAGACACTGGCGTCATGTCCCCACCACTTTTTGAAATCACCAATTTCGTCACCACCACTTTTGAAAACTGAAAATAAAATCTCACTACAATGAATAGAAAGCTTCTCAATCATCATCATCCTTTACGCCTATGTGGCATGTGGTTGTCATTTGTGTTGGTTTCGTGGCAATATTTACTGTGGTAGGGTTGCTGGCCCCACGCACATTACCAGAGCCCTGTTAGCCGGCATGACCCATTACCACCTCTACGTCCAGGACGTAGGGTTGGACTTTGGGAGGCAGAAAGCTTCTCAAACAACATGCTTAATTACCGTGGATAGATGATAATCACATTGATACACAAAAGTCAAAGTTGTGTGTAACGTTATGTGTAAGTCTAAGTGTTACAATGTAGCCATTCTTTGATGATCCCCAGTCAGATGCCATCACCTTTCTTCCAGTGCAGCAGTTTATCTAAATACATGCTTTTCTATATGTCAGAAACTTTATGTGCTGACAGTTTCTAAGAGTTGCTACCATCGCAAGTTTTGTCTCCAGCACTTTTCAAACCAAACCGACGCCCATGAAGACAGAGAGAGTGGGGAATTATTCTTCCTGCCTAAACATGTCAGTCGTTGAGACAGAGAAAGTGGATCACTCCCTCTATGTGTGTGTGTGGGTTTGTGTCTCTGAGTTGTTTTACACAGCGTTTTCAAGACGGGGATATTGCACCCTCATCTACCTCGCTCTTCGGTGTAAAAGGTGTGGGGGCGGAATGGGGGGGGTCATTGTTTCTATGCCGGCGGCGGAAGTAGTCACATAGCTGGAACGACTCAAGTGTTAAATGGAGAGCTGTCCATGGCAGAACAGGGGTCTGACTCAGCCTAGCAGCTAACTAAAATGTAGAAAGACAACTGTGTTGTCAGAACGCACAAATCTGACATGATAAGCATTAACATGTTGTACATGATGCACAACAACTTTGCTTGAGTCTGAACATTGCTATAAATGAGCACAGCTTCCAAGACCCCTCCGACACTATGGTGACCCTCCATTGTTAAAATTAAAGGTAGGTTAGTTCATTTCGGTTCACACGTGGGTTCTGGTGTATTCAAGACAACTTTGAATTGTGTTGTGATGTTTCGACCTCCGACTTTAATGTATTTGAGCCAAATGTAAGCACAATAATGTGGTGATGACTCATCAGTGGACTTTCCTTCTATCTGCTGGGTATCAACAATTAAATGCAACTCCTTTTTTGTTCATTTTGACATACTGCCTCTTCATGCACCTTCTTACTCATATAAAAAGGTTTTTAACCTTTGATATAGTCAAAATCTCGGTCAGGCTCGTTGCCATATTGATGTTAAATTGATTAAATGATACGCTTCACTGAAGCCGGGGATATTTTTTACGCTGGGTTTTTCACTCGATTTCAGGTGCCATTCTAGAATTGAGAAAAAACTGAGTTCAGAGTGGTCTCGAACACGGCATTATTAGTCAAGCTAGATGCTATGCTAAGCGTCACGCCTACATGCTATGTAAACAGACACACTAGGGCGTCATTATTCCACCTCTGTTTGGTTCAGTATAATCAAGAGAAGGCGGCAAAATGAGGGGTCTTCCTAATGGCATCATTGCGGGATCGCTATATAAAAAGGACCCATCTCACTTTTTAGCCCCAGGGGAAAGAGGGTTTCCTCAAGCCTGTTGCTGCTGGAACAGCCCTGTATCCCCAGACACATGGAAAGGGCCGTGTCATAGCAAGGCCTTAGTAATCCACAGCGAAGGAATAGAGACGGTTTACAAAAACATGATGACTACTTCACCTGGTTACAAAGTGTGGATTGGTGTCACGTAGCACTCAAAAGCAATGGAAAGCAGCTACATTTCACATTGAATGGGGTCCAGAAACAGCACTAAGCGTACAGATACAGAGCCTCTAAGAAAGCCAGATTTCCCATGTATTACCTGTGATTCACCATCCACCCATGAGTCAAGAAGTGACTTAATGTCAGAAGAAAGGAACTAATATTTCATGTTTAAAGCGTTGTATTCTCTGGAAGTAACTTAAAAACTTATGAGAGACACAATACAAACAGTATTCAGGTCCGCATCCGACTCTCTGTTCATTTCTCGATCCCACTCCCAATCTCCCCCTCAGCTCATTTTCTGTCTCCCTTCGCTGTCCTGTCCGATTAAATCGCAAAAAAACCCCAAAAATGTTTTTACTATGGTTAACAATAAAATAAAAACAGTGGAAGTCCAAAGCAGTCCTGTGTGATAGTCAAAAATGTTAGAATTGCTAATCATACATGCTTCTATTCTTTCCAAGCAGCGCTACGACAGGAGATATCTCATCTCAGGAGATTCCTTTTCATCCAAGCA
Source organism: Clupea harengus (assembly GCF_900700415.2). Taxonomy (NCBI): domain Eukaryota; kingdom Metazoa; phylum Chordata; class Actinopteri; order Clupeiformes; family Clupeidae; genus Clupea; species Clupea harengus. The sequence continues at coordinate 10,853,543 of NC_045161.1, read as the reverse complement.
GGCCAGTGCTCCATGATGGAACGCGTTGCTAAGGTTTTAGGGACAGATGTTGATGCAACACAATGTCACAAAATCTAAGTTTGTAAAAACTGAACTGAATATGGTATGTTTGTGTCTGGGTATGTCTGAGTGTGCTTGTGTGTTTGTGTGTGTGTGTGTGTGTGTGTGTGTGTGTGTGTGTGTGTGTGTGTGTGCGTGTGTGTGTGTGTGTGTGTGTGTGTGTTTGTGTGTTTGTGTGTGTGCCTATGCACCAGGGAGAGGTACATTTTACTAAGAAAAAAAAATGACCTAAGGCATTGTTGTTTCGCGAATAAAAGAGTAATATTCTTTTTATTCCAACATAGTTGTTCAGAAGTCCAACTGAATTATTGTTGAGGGAATTTAGTGCATCCTTCCAGAGCAGCAATATATTCTATGACCTCTTGCACTTCCGCAGGCCAGATGTTTCTGGATATGTGTGTGTGTGTGTGTGTGTGTGTGTGTGTGTGTGTGTGTGTCGGTGTGTGTGTGTGTGTGTGTGTGTGTGTGTGTGTGTGTGTCGGTGTGTGTGTGTGTGTGTGTGTGTGTGTGTGTGTGTGTGTGTGATACATCTTCAGTGGGTGTATCCGCCAAACGTCTGCATGGTGGCCTCAGACCTACAGTATTTCTGAGCCTTATAAGGTTAGAGCCAGAACCTTTAAACCTCCCTGAACACACACACACACACACACACACAACACAGACTGGCAGCATGACTGTGCGACTGGATGGCAGACCTTCTGAGACTCTCCCTTTCTCACACACGCACCCTCACTCGCCATCTTCAGACAGCATCACACCATTACATCACCTTCACACATCCGTCATAAGGGCTTAGACCTCCCTGGTGGAAAGTGAGCCTGTGTAGTGAGGGTCTGCTTTCACTCAGCCTAAGGCTCACTCTCATAAAGCAACTTCATAGAGACTTTCTTACATGAGGAAAGTATGAGAGGGAAAGAAAAGACACAGAAGAAGCCAGGAGAGGAGAGGAGAGGAGAGGAGAGGAGAGGAAGACAGCGGGGGAGGGGAGTGAGAGTGTCATCAACATAAACAACAAAACAGAATGATCTATAAAATGACAAATTCCTTGTGAAATTGCTCTGTACAATGTATGCTTCTACTATTCAACATGTGTAAAAACATGTTGCCTGACAATGTATTTTATACTATTTGCATCCCACTCAGTGAATTGGTTTTCACAGCTGGATTTCTAGGTTGGAAGCTGTGCCGAACTGGTGTGAGTCAAAATGGTGTGAGGTCCACTAAGTTGCAGAAACTTCACCAAAAGTAAGGCAAACTGTGACAGGGTCTGATATGAAATCCGATTGCAGAGAAAGCTCAGAGGTGACTCAAAGGTAGGTTAGTCAGATTGGACATGGATGAGGAGTAATACATTTACAAAATAATGGGATCTTTTCAGAGGCCGTCTAGACCTCTGAAGTAGTGTCAACATTGAATGTTTTAACAGTTCAAGTAACAGACTAAACAGACAACACCAGACAGACACCAACTAAAACAAAAAACATCACCAGTGTCAACTAGAAGTCAAAACCTTGAATCCCTTGGTAACCGCAATGGACACACAAAGGGTTAAAAAAAATGTCTCCCTAATGTTTTGTGTCCAGTTTTTGAATGATAAGGTCAAAATGTACTATATTCTCCATACTATTAATGATATTTGGTGTGGTATATTTGGATTCACTGCATGTATGCAGTTACACCACCATATAAAGGCTACAATAATGAATAGGTGGAAGAGATTTTATTAGGGTGTTTTTCTGTACCCTACAGTACAGTGCCTGGTCATACAGTTTACAGTTTTTCTCGATTGCTTAAGCACGATTTTGATTGTTTTGTTTTGTTTTTCAAAACACTACACACAATTAGCACAACCACACACCCAATTAGCAAAACACCTTGACCTCTTGTAAAAACTAAATCAAAACCATTTTTTGTTACCATATGAAACACACATGTTGCATATGACTTAATTCTGTTTGTACCAGACAAAAATATCAGACAAACGTAAAATAGCTCTCAATTGCCCAGGTCCAAACTGAGAGCTTTGTGATGGAATATGGTCATTCAGTTGGTAAAACCAACTTAATTTAAAGTTGTTAGCATCCTGAGACTCTGTTTAGTTGTGGCCCTCTGTTGGCCATTTTGTGTTTTGTACTTGTGTGCTTTAATTTGTTTTGGTTTACCATGCGTCTGTTGCCCCGCCCGTAATTCGTCCCTTTGTTCTGTTCCCCGCAAATATTGATCCTCACCTGTTTCCCATTCTGATTGTGTTACCGAGCCTACTTGTACCCTGGTCTGTCTGTGCTTCTCTGTCAGATGGTCTTGTTTCATGTGCTTGTTAAGTTCATGTTCCCAGTTTGTCCTGAACATGGTTTTGTCAAAGCTTCTGCCTGTTTGTGAGTCTTTCCTGTTACCTGTTTGCATTGAATTGCATTGCCTGCCTGTTCTGTGGATTACCTTCCTGCCTGGACTTTAAGTTTTTCCTTATTTTTGTGGATTGGCTTGCGTGCCTGTTTTTGTTCTGGCCTGTTGCTTGGGGATTGTTCTGTTGAACAATTGTAAATCAGACTGTTTTCCCCCCGTACCTGAGAGCAGGGGTTATTACGTTTTTTTTGGAGCAGTTCTTTGCAGTCTACAAATAACCTTCATAAAAATATCTGCACTTGGGTCTAACCTCTTTTGAACACAAACGTAACCGTATGATCTGACCAGCATGGACCCAGCAGATGCCAACCAGCTTAAGGCGGTCCTGGACATGCACAGGGCTATGCGGGGAAATCACCAGACCCAACTCAACAACATCTCCAGAGTTATGGAAGCGATGGTCGCAAGCATAACAGGGATAGCAGCTGAGACACAACAGCTACAGCTTACCTTTGAGGTGGCCAAGAGCCTTCACCTCCTACACCACTTGCTCAGCTTGCCTGAGAACCTCGTCTGACTCCCCCGGGGACATACCCTAGATCCTGTCAGTCCTTTTTAGCCAAATGTGGATTAGTCCTCAAGCTTCAACCCTCCACTTTCCCGACAAATCGCTCCAAGGTAGCCTATGTCATCACACTGCTCTCTGGAAGAGCCCACGGTTTGAAGTAACAACGGGGCAATTCGGGACGATTTCTGTGTTTTCATCTGAGATGAGGAAGGTGTTTGACCGCTCTAAGCAAGGCAGAAAGGCAGCTCAAGAGGTTCTACACCTCTGTCAAGGACACCAGTCAGTCTCTGATTATGCCATTCAGTTCCACACCCTGGCCTCACTATCTGGCTGGAACCAAGAGGCACTCTACGACGCCTTTCTGAGGAGATAAAGGATGAGTTCATTCCCCGTGATCTAACCCCCATGATCGATGGCCTGGTGGACATGACAATACGCATCGATGTTCGGCTAAATCAACGACGCAGAACGAGGGCATCACTTAGTTCTCCGCATCAAGCACTCCTACTTCCTCATCTGGCTCTGAACACTGTGCCAAGTCTTCCATATGCATCAATACTGCAGATTGACCGTACCCATCTCAATCCAGCAGAATTTGTAGCCCTCTGCTGGCTGTTTTGAGTGTTGTCCTTGTGTGCTTTCATTTGTTTTGGTTGACCATGCATTTCTTGCCCCGCCCCTACCTCCTACCTATTTAGGTAGCCAAACATGCAACAGGCTGTGGTCGACCTCTTCCTACAGTGTAGGGTCACACTCTGAAATTTGCCATTACCTTAGTAGCTATGCTAAGCTTTCCAAAACTATCCTTCCTGGATGCTAGTTCTGTTCAATTTACAACAGACATGTTCTTGACGAAGCCTTGATTAAAACGCCAAAGTTGATTCCTTGGTTCAAGTCAGATTGTTGGGAAGGCGGCTTAGCGAAAGAACCAGTTTATTCAAGGACTATCGAAATGCTAAATATGCCTGGCTCCAACTATCTCATAGACAAAAGCCAACAATCAAGTCCAATGGCTCAGGCCAAACCAAACATAGACAAAGACCAGGAATCAAGTTTGATGGTTCTGGCTGGCTTCGGACAAAAGGCCAGGAACCAACTCTAATGGCGCTGGTTCCAGACCCCTGGTGTTATTCAAACTGAGAGTGGGGGTCTGTCTGATATGGCTTGGTATATATGAAAGAATATGACATTTCAGTACATGAAATTCACCTAAATCTAACACATGGACTCACACGGAGAGACAGTTAGCAACATTCTGCTGTCATACCTTAAACAGCTGTCATTCCTTTCATGGTGTGTAAGTCACATGTTTTAACCCTCTACACAGATATGACTGAAAGACTCTCACATATTTTCCACCTGTCCATCAGGCAACTGAGTCAACCTCGAACTATCCTGCCAGAGGCTGAATGTATAGTGGTAGGAAATGCATGATGAAACATTATGTCACTGACTTTCATAACTGTACTGATGTCTATTTTTAGCATCATTGAAGGTAACTCCATGTAGGCTTTGTAAAAGAAGGGATTAAGGGGACAGCCTTTGCCTATACAAGAGGCATCTTTACAGCGCCTCATCAGGTGTGGCCAGCCTTAGCCAGTATTTAACCCAAGCGGAAGCCCTGATAGTCACACCGCAGTTAACAAACACCAGGCAAGTGTAAAGAAATGGCTCAGCTCTCGCTATGTGACCTCATAAACACAGTGCCATTGTCAAGCGCATTCCAGTACACACCCATTTCCTGTGGGTGTGGTCTAACAGAGGCAAAGGGAAAACTACCTAAAACCAATCAAATAAGGCATACCAGCAGCGCTGCACATATTTACTGAGCACGTCAGGAAATTGCAAGCACCTGACTGTCCTGGCAGGAGTAAAACATTTACAAAATAAAGGCTTTAGGTACACGGGACTCAGCTAGAGGAAAGTTCATCAGGTAAACCAACCCATTGTGCAGTTACATGATGCTTTGTTTTGTGAGGATGTCTTTGTTGAGGCGGAAAGGTGACCCTATCACTGTCCACACACACGGACACACGCACACATACACAGAGACACACATATACAAACACACAAACACAACCCACTGCACCCACTTCTGCTGGTTTCGCTCCAGGTAATAACTGATAACGTTATCAGTGACACACCCATTTCTCACACTGTCCCATCCGCCTCCACCACAAAGAATTGTGACTATTTCTGTCACACTTGACGGCAGACTCTCAGGACAGTGTAGTGGGTGGGCAGATAAATCACTGCTTCCGTCTGTGACAAAGGTCGTATAAATGCAATTAGTCTGCTACTGTGTGGGAAGACAGGTGAAACTGTGTGCTAGTGTGGGGATTGCTTCCGACCTGGCTGGTATGTCACTGATGCACACACCTAACCTGGCTAGTCTGATCTTTGCCCCTCTTCTGGGGACGTAGATACATTATTGGATTTGTTGAGTAATACAAAATAAAATAATATAATAATATTTCAGTTGTATTTCATGTCGATATTGGCATTTAGTGATTTTTTTCCCTCCCCCTCCGACACTCCTTCGGATGTGGGCGGTAAATTAGCCTGTTGCTATGCAAACATATAAACAGGGCTCTCATGCCCACTGTCTTGTGGTGGGCCTTTTTCCCTGTGTGCCCACAAACAAACAAACACACACACACACACACACACACACACACACACACACACACACACACGTCCAGTCTTGCTCCAAAGCCAAGTGTTATGACAATGATGCAGAGAGAGGAATGGGTTTTCCCAACTCCACTCCCAGATATGGCCATCGTCACTTTACAGAAGGGCAACCTTCAACTCACACCTCTTAATGCTGTAGTGGTCATGAGCACATGACTCATGTTCTAGAATCTAGATTAAATATACAAAATGTGAAATACTGAAATGTATGGTTTATGGGGTTTATAGTCAGGTGATGCAAACAAGGATTAAAGTCTGTTCACTGTTTAGATGAATTTAATGCCATATTTCTATCAACACACAAAAAAAACATAAAATCACATACACACATTCATGATATATAGATAGATAGATAGATGTATACTTTATTAATCCCGAGGGAAATTTAGGTAGATCCAGTTGCATACTGACATGCTAAGTGGCTTCAAAATACCACAGCCTGACAAAGGAATTCATCTTTTCCCTTATACATGTCACACTGTGTTCAGTGTTTCTACTAAAAAAGACACAGGCTCACTCTGTATGGTGACAAGATCACTGTATTGCTCCAAAAAACTGAATTTCAAACTGAACAGGAAACACAAAAGGTGCAATAAGATTTGCATCAGCTAATATAAGTCACTGTGCACAGTCAAAAAAAAGAAATAAGTAAGAAATTGTACGAACGATGCAATAATAATAATAATAATAAAACTTTATTTATATAGCACCTTTCATGCAAAAGAATGCAGCTCAAAGCACTTTACAGCAAATACATAACGTGCACAAAGAAATTACATGCACATAAAATAGACATCAAGGAAACATAAAAACTCAGATATAGTGCAAAAAAATACAATAAAAATAATATGATAATAATAATTATTAAAATTATAAAATTGAATACATAAAATGCATAGCATAAGATAGAAAATAAAACTGCAGAGATATATTTAATCTAACCCCTTAATATCACAAGTAGATCAAAGTATTTAAATTCAATTAAAAGTATTTATATATATGCAATGACAGATTATGCAGATAATCCAATAGGGAGAAGGCAAACGCAGGGTTTGTTAAACAGGCGGAGGTCGGCAACACTAGAAAATCAACACACAAGGGGAAATCGCTGGGACGCTAGAAACACGGAGGACACTAAAACGAACTGGCCACGAGACCCAGGAACACACAGATTAAATATACTAGGTGATTAGGAACAAGTGCAAACAATCAAGATAAAGAAAACATAACTTATGAGACAGGACGGGACTGAACAGAAATAAGAAGTAATAAGTAAGAAAGAAGCTGCATCCTGCCTCCTACCTGAAATCTCACCAGTATACCACACTAGTGGTAATGGAGTGGTGGTGTCATATGCATGACTACTATGTGGAAGATGTTTGCCACTACTGTGTGAGTGGAATAAATTGATGTATGATCAAATAAAAATGAGGAGGGTCAGGAGGCCCAAGCATGTTATATAATGCATGATTATGTATATGATAATAAGGTGCCTCTTGTGCTGGGTGGTGCCAGGTCTACAGGGCAGACAATATGCCATTTTTTACCGGAAAGACCATCGTTCATCGTCCTTGGAGAAACCCTTAAGAATGTGTCTTGTTACGTCCGGGTCATGATGACGTGCTCATTTCGTTGAATGACAGCCCTGTCTGAATGTACACAGTGTACAAGAGTTAATTTACAATGAAACATAAAAGTACACGGTACTTACGGTACTGATTTGCACAAAGTGTATAGAAGGCCACAGATGGAGATGAAAAGCAAATTGTGTTTTATGTTTGTTTGTGTCTCATTGTGAAATGAGAGATTTTTTTTAAATGTAGAACCTTTTCAGGAATTAGAATTAGGAAATGGATTAGTATATTTTAT
>NC_045161.1:10836009-10841009 GCF_900700415.2 Clupea harengus | reverse complement strand
CTATCTGGCACCAGGAACTTTCCAATTTGCAGAATTTTTCCACTAGATTTTCAGAACACTCAATCACACACACAGGCGCGCACGTACACACACACATGATTACAGTTTTAGCGACTGCCATGGCTTTGCGATGAGCTGAAGAGCATTGTTCTGCATATTTTCCCACCAACCTATAATCATAGCTTATCCATGAAGGCATGCACAAAAATGGCTTCACAGAAACACCAAGATGATAGCGTTCTTATAGAGATATTGGTTGTTACATGATGAGATTTGACTAATAGTAGCAGTAAGAGTGAATACGTAAATTCTCTCCTTTCAGGGGATTTAGCTGCGCTGAGAAAAGGACATGCATTTTTCCTTGGTCCCACCACACAGCTGTGACTTTGTGTGATCCAAATACAGAAATCATTCTATCATTTATGTTGTTGCCCTGCCTTGAAAAATACTTTTTATTTTTTTAATTCACCCACTAGCACAGCTGTTCATAAAAAACGATTACTTTATTTGCCACTATTTTCGGTGTAGGCTGTTTGAGTTAAAGATCAGAAAAAGTCGGCAGAAAGATTTAAAAGCATTCGCACTCTACTGGTGTGAATACAGATCTACAGATCAGTTCTGCTGTGGTCAAGTGGGGCAGATTGCCATCACCATGGAGTACTTTTGCCCTCGGGTGATGCCATCAGGGTGCAGGTTTATTCTCTCGTAGACCTGGGTTCGAGGCCAGGTGGATTGGCTGCTCTCTCCCTAAAGACGAAGCACGAATCATACATAGTTGTGAGATTGTTCCTTTTCAGTGTCTCCATCTGCATGGTGTGAGTCTGTGGTGTGTAACCCAAGACTAATGCTGGTGAGAGAAGTGTTGCTCACGAGAAACTCTCTTGGCACGATAAACTCTTTCATGGGATTGATAAAAATTGCAAACATAATTTCATAATGAACGCATACAGGTCACAACATGAGATGATGATTTTCATATTTGCAGTGTGAGGGTGTATGTGTGTGTGGGTAGCTGCACCTGTGTGAGTGTGTGTTTGAAGTGTGTTCACTGTCCCAGAAGTCATGTATGGGTCAGCATGTTGCCTTTAAAGACATATCACTTATATCACTGGAGTGTGTGTGTGTGTGTGTGTGTGGGGGGGGGGGGGGTATGTAGGGTTATGTAGGGGTGTGTGTGTGTGTATGTGTTTGTATGCGTGTGTTTATGTATGTATGTTTGAGTGTGTGGTAGAGATGCCGTGAGCTGCTTGGATGCTTGTGGTGACATGTACTTTGGTTAATTTTGAGGGATATTTGCATGTCTGTGTACAGTACATATACACCTGTGTGTTGTGTGTGTGTGTACATATGTCGATAAGGTGTATGTGAGCATATGTATGTGTGTGTGTGTGTGTGTGTGTGTGTGTGTGTACACATATGTCCATTAGGTGTGTTTGTGTGTGAGTGTGAATGTGTGTGTGTGTGTGTGTGTGTGTGTGTGTGTGTGTGTGTGTGTGTGTGTGTGTGTGTGTATGTGTGTGTGTGTGTGTACATATATCGATAAGGTGTATGTGAGTATATGTATGTGTGTGTGTGGTGTGTGTGTGTGTGTGTGTGTGTGTGTACATATGTCCATTAGGTGTGTTTGTGTGTGAGTGTGAATGTGTGTGTGTGTGTGTGTGTGTGTGTGTGTGTGTGTGTGTGGTGTATGTGTGTGTGTGTGTGTGTGTGTGTGTTTACATATATCGATACGGTGTATGTGAGCATATGTGTGTTTTTGTGTGTGTGTGTGCATATGTCCATTAGGTGTGTATGTGAATGGGTGTGTGTGTGTGCGTGTACATACTGTATGTCCATTAGGTGTGTCTGTGTGTGTGTGTGTGTGTGTGCATGCATGTGCAGCTTACCTGCACCTGGATAATTGAGACAAGCTACCAGGTGGAGTAGATTATGCAAAAAAGAAAAAAGAATAAATTATTAAACGGAGTTCACAAAGTTCAGCGCAGGGAAATCAAACAAACTAATTTGAGGAGATCCATCTAGGCTGCCTTGAACAGCGCCAGCAGCAGGGTGTGTTGGGGAGTTCAGCTGCTTTTGTTTTGATTGACGTGTTTGGTTGCCCGAGTAGCATGAACCCCCTGTCACCCCTGTGGTTGCTGTGACCAAGCCAGTCTGTCTAATTGGAAGCTGAGCAGAAATGAGCACCGTTTGCCAGGTATATACACAAACACACTCATAGACACACACACACACACACACATGCATGCCCACACACACTCAGTTCAAAACACAGACATACACACCTGCATGTGCTCTCTCTCACACACATGCACACACACACTCAGGTGGTAAGACACAGTGCATATTTGGGGTTAGATGGTTGAGTTTAGGAATCCAGCCAAAGACTCTACTTCAGGCATCTCTCCCTCTTTCTCTCTCTCCCTTTCTCTCTTTCTCTCTCTCTGTCTCTCCTTCATCATCTTTCTTTTTCTTTCTATCTTTTCTACCCTTTATTATCACACACACACACACACACACACACACACACACACACACACATACACACACACACACACACACACACGCTGGTATGCTACTTGCCCCTAATTGCTCACAGTGGAAATCCACAGCATGGTTGAGTTTAATTGCTCCAGAGCACGTAAGTTACAGGCAGCGGTGTGTGTGTGTGTATGTATGTGTGTGTGTGTGTGTGTGTGTGTGTGTGTGTATTTGTATATGACTGTGCTGCTGGACAACTGTAATACTTAATTATTTATAATGGCCAGCAGCCAGATCTAGAGGCCAGCTAGTGTGTGTGTTTTAACAAAGGTAGAGAGTGAGTGAGTGCGTATAGTGCCTTATGGCCAGCTGGACTATCCTGTGTTTGCTTGTCAGAAAGTGAGTGGGAGCACGTGAGTGAGCATATCAATATGTAATTGCTCAAGTGAACTGATATCTCTTAGTCAGTGAGGAGCACACTACTGACGTCCAAACTGACATCATACGTGATGATCTCAGGGCATTCCAACACATAACAGCCTGGTCATGCAAAAAAGCCTTCATACAAGACGTTAAGGAAAGACGGAAAATATGCCTATACTGTACTGAGTAAAACACGGCTTTTCCACTTTTTTGACATCGGAAGTAAAGCAATGAGATTGCAATGTGAAGGAGAGAGCTAGACACAGGAAATAGGCAAATGCACTGGAATGAGGCCTCATCTTTCTGATGACAAACACAGAAGATGCTGGAAAACCATTTAAAAATAGCTGTGTAACTTTTTTTTTTGTTCGGTCAGAATTTTCCATGTAGCACTCCATTTAAAGCAACAGTATGGAGTTTTGGTCCAAAAACAAGCTAACTACCTTGTTAATAGATAAAAGCATGCAAAAACCTTGCAAAAACCTCTAACAACCTGGCTGGCATTGCTAAAAGCTTGCTAACATGCTACCTGGTGTCTTTTTGCAATATTGTTTGCAATGTGCTTCTATGAAGGCTTTTCTGTCATTTTCGCAGTGTGTGGTTGTCCCGGACCACTGAACTACATAACGTATAGCCTAGACTGCTTGTGGTAACAACAGGTGTGTTCTGTCCTTCACTTGACCATATATCATCAAGTTTATCTGTCCTTCATGTGACCAGATATCATCAAGATGAATTTGAAGATGATCCCAAAAGTAGCTGCTAATAACAACACACCCCAAAAAGTGGCAAATTGTTGCATAGTGTTGCTTTAAGTCTTGTCATTTCACCAAAAGATCAAAAAGTCCCTCAATATTATAAGTGCACAATACCTTGTGTAAGAAAGGAGAGATGATGTACATTCATCTTCAGATATAGAATCATTTAGACAAGTGGGCACATTTAATATAAATACCATCTACTAGTTTTGTAAAACTGTCAAACTTCTGGTTCCACAGTTCCAAATACAGAAACATCTGACCACTTCCTGTGGGTAATATGAATTCTCTTCTGAAATGTCTAAAAGACTCATTGCTAACTACAGCATAGATGCTGAGAAATTGGCAGAGACTGATGTTCCATTTCCTTTGAACTGCATATATTTGGCCTTCATTTGTCTAGGATACAGAAAAAAGGATTCAATTTCATGAAATTTAAATTCTACTCAGCATCTGTTTCCATTCAGTTCTGGGCTCTGGCTTTCCACCTTTCTAGGGAAAAAAAGACATTTGCTGGAATACCAGGGAGGTTTCTGGATTGGGGAGAGTGAGTGCCACCACACCACTCTGCATGCACGTCTGTATTTGACCGGAGATCATAAAGTTTGGGTCAGTGACTAAACACTGACTTGCCTTTCTCTTTTTCAGACCTTCCTTGTCTTGACATTGCAGATGTATTTTCACAGCTGTCTTGGCAGAGGCCGGGACTCTACCTCGAAATACGCTGACTCCAGGAAACCTCTGCATCTGTGTGCACCTCTGTTTCGGCGTTCTTGTTTGAAAGCATGGCCTGTTAAGTCTGTCGTTGAGTTGAGCTCACTTGGCGTGCTTAGATCATTTCTGAATGGTCAGAGAGAACCTGTGGTGCACGTTTGCCCGGAACTCGCTCTGGAATGCGGAAGGGAATGTGGGAGTGATACTCTGCCCGGCCTCATGTGGTCCGCTGCGTACCTGGCCCCAGTTCCCGCCATTCCATGTGCGGTAACCATGCCTTCGACAGACATGGAGAGCACAGTCATGCCTACTCAGACACGTTAGCCACAGGAAGCTCAGCCACACGCATGGTGTGTCTTGAAAATGGTTGTTTCTTATAGTGAGTGGGGCTGAGAGAGGTATACATCATGGCAGTGCTGAGTCACACAGACAGAGAGGCACAGTCACAGAGTGAGTGCACCCATACATGGCCTTTGGGTGAGAGCACAAGGCCGTGACGAGGTGGTGCTCTCGCCGTGATGCAAGCAGGATAGTGATATCGCAGACCCTAAGGGGTTCCCCTCTGGTCTACAGAGCTCTGTGTCATTCTACCTGGACCTGCAGCTTAGCTGCCCAAAGGCCTGCCAA
>NC_045161.1:10831009-10833509 GCF_900700415.2 Clupea harengus | reverse complement strand
TTTGTCATGATGGAAAAAATGTTGCATCGTCAACATCATAAAAACATTGTCATTAGTGTGATTGCAGCTTTAGTTTAAATTATGTCAATTGACTCCTCTTCTGAGAGATTAAATGAAAAAGGAACATAAACATTGACAGAGAGTGTGTGTGTGAGAGAGAGAGAGAGAGAGAGAGAGAGAGAGAGAGAGCAAGAGAGACTGAATGAGGAGTGACATCAGCTCTGATGGGGACTTTCCAGTTTCCCTTTGTGTTTTCTTATCTCTACACCCTCCACTTACTGTCCACCACCTTTCCTCTTATCCTCCTCGCCCAGTCTCTCCCTCCGTCTCAGTCTCCGCCTGTGTCACTGGCAAAAGAAAGAAAGCCAGACAAGAGGAAGCTGTGGACGAGGTGTTTGGAGAAGGGGCTATGGGAAGACATGAATGTTTCGAGACAGCTGTACTTTTCCACCCTCCTGCGTTTACTGTAAATTTGTGAAACCCTTCTCCCCCCATCTCCTTCCGATTCCCCGCAGTCTCCATCTTCTCTCAGGTGGATTCAGAATGATGGCGCCATCTTGTGGTCAACATGAGGAACTAACAAATCCATCCTCCAGACTCCATACTCTGGCAGCAACCTACTCCTTCAGGCTTTGTTATATAATGCATATCTTCAGCTCTCTCTCTCTCTCTCTCTCTCTCTCTCTCTCTCTCTCTCTCTCTCTCTCTCTCAGGCACTAGTTTTGCATAACATACTGTGTAATCTAATGACCACTGCTAGAATGAAAATAGTCAAGAGAACATACAGGCTATCCCTGGCATGAACAGACTTTGTGTGAGACACAGGATCAATTGCATGCCTACCGTATAACATAGCAGTGAGAGACAAGACGTTTGACTGGGGTTCTGTTTGTCTGTTTGTGCATGTGTGTGTATGAGTGTACAATCAGCAGTGGTGGAAAGTACCAGAGAGTGCATGTATGTGTATGAGTGTACAATCAGCAGTGGTGGAAAGTAACTAAGTACACTTACTCAAGTACTTAAGTAAGTACATTTCCATTTAAGTGCATTTAGATTAAGTACATTTACTTAAAAATGTTAAGAGCAGCTAGTACATTTACATACAAATTTGAGGTACTTGTACTTTACTTGAATATTTCCATTTCATGCCAGTTTCTACTTCCACTCCACTACATTTCAGAAGGGAATTATTGTACTTTCTACTCCACTAGTAACCTTTTAAGATGAATATTTAACACAATGGATAATATAACAAGCTTTTAAAAATACAACACATTGTTAAAGATTAAAGCAGTGATTTCTGAACTTTTTGGCTTCTGACGTCTTACGCAGTGTGAAAAAGCAGTGGGTAGTTGGGGTCGCATTTCATGTTCATGATTACTTTTTAAATTTAGGTTACTGATTATAAGTTATCCTGTTGAAAATGTAATAATTAATGGAACTATTATAAATACTTAATCGAAGTTATGTCAATTATTACGTTTGATTACTTTTTGATTAGCAGACGAGAGGTTGGTGCAAATTCAAACAAGATAACCAAGAGCATATCAAATTGATTTGCAAAAATGTCCTTTTCAAGAAAGCTAATTTAGAATGCTAGCTTACTAGCAATGCATTGTATCCATATTTTTTTTATGGAGCATCAAAACCACTGATTGACCTACCCTCACTGGTGATGGTGACTGCATATGATTATTAGCTACTCAAAGATAGACCTTTGCATTAGTGTATTGGAGACACTACTATAGTATGTTCATCTTTATTATATTAGCATGTGAAGTTCTTTTCATTGTATTTCGATTCATTTCTATTCATTCATTCATTCACTTCATTACTCAATTTTTGACAGTTTAGAGATAGCATGTGAGGATCCGTGGAGGCTCTAGCTTTGCTATAGTCCTACAGAGAAGAGAACCTAGCATATGAGAGGTAAAAAAAATAGCTGTCTTTGGTAAAAAATAAGGGCCCTTCGTAATGTAGCGACAGGCTGAATCAAACCGTTTTTGATGTAGCCATTCTAGCCTAGCATCACAACATTTCACACTTTCCACAGCATTTTCCACACATTTGCTATGCATGTGGCCTTCTGGATAGGTATTATTCTTTCTTAGGACAATAGGAGGGTTAAGTAGGATTTTTGTATGCAGGAGTTTGACTTTGTACTGGAGTATTTTCACATTGCTGTATTGGTACCTTTACTGAATACTTCTTCCACCACTGACAGTGAGGGATCTACTTAGTGAAGTTCCACTAAGCCTCGTCTATTTGACCCCAGAAGTGTGAAAAGTGGTTGATGCATCTACAGGGTTCCTTCCAGGTTTATGATGACATTGGTCAAGGAGAACACACATAGAGCCATGGGGAGAGAACACTGGTCGAATTTGTATAGGCTACCAATTTATATATAATAAAGGACACAACATGTTTGGGCCTACATTCATACTTTCAAAGGATCTGGAAGTGGTGTGATATTATGCTTAGTGGTCTGGCTAATACTGGC